>NC_056731.1:1026170026-1026300026 GCF_019279795.1 Protopterus annectens | reverse complement strand
TGGAATCGAGATATTTATGTAATGTTGGAGTAAATAAAAGTTGTAAAGAAAGAAAACATATGTAATATATAATGTATGTACATGAAAAATGTTAAAATTGTTTGTTTTCTATTTTATACTGTATGTGTGCATATATGATAATTTATTAAAGGTGTTTAAAAATAAAATAAAAAAATAACTGGTGATGCGGAATTGCATGTAATTAGTTAAAACGGTGGTATACAAAGCGATTTGGCAAACAACTAATCATACAGTTGCATTTCTTTCCATAGGTTTGCTGCTTACTGGTAACTTCAACATGTTTATGACTAGCTCTTTACTTCTATGTCTGTTTGTTAAGGATCATTACATCTTGATAAAACTAAATGCAGCAACTGCATTAGTAAAGTTTACTGGTGGTTAGTTTAATCCCATTTTCACATAAAATAATGATTTTGTATGAAAATAGGGGTTCCACAGGGGTCAATCCTAGGCCCCTTATTGTTTGAAATATACTTCTCAGAGGTTCAGGCCAAAACAGATGGGCTGTGGCTTACTAAGTTTGCTGACGACTGCAAATTAGGCGCAATCATTGAATCACCAAATTATGTCAATACACTTCAAGATGGACACAAACCAATGAGTGGTGCCAAAGCCATGGACTCAAACACAATGCAAAAAAATGATTTATTATCCCCTCAGTAAAAATGATATCCCTGCAGAGTATCATATAAATAATAATACTGTAAGTAACAACTCAGCAGTGAGGGACTTGGGGAATGTAAGTTGACAGTAGCCTAAACTTTGACAACCATGTGTCTTTGTCGATGTCTCTTATGTGTGGTAAGGAAAGCATTCTTTATATCACACCTCATTAGCAAAGGCGAAAGAGGTCATAACTCCCCTGTACTCGACCCTCGTTAGGCGAATAATTGAGTACAATGCTCCCCTTGGTATGTACCTTACCATGCACATGCAGTAACTTGAGAGACCTCAGAGATTTCCAACGAAGAAAATTCAGGGTCTCCAGCACATGTCGTACATTAACAGACTGAAGTCCTTGTGACCGTACTCAGTAGCTTACAGACTACTTGGAGGAAACTTGTGCCTGGCCTACAGAACAATTTTGGATCCAAACCTAATGGAAATGCTACACATCTGCAAGTCAAATGGGACAAGGGTCACCCACTCCAGGGACCTTAACCTGGCCTGTGACATAAATAGGACCTGCTGGAGAGACAGATATGTCCCTCAGAGTTTGCCACTCCTCTGGAATAGACTACCAATTCACATCAAACAGATCCCCTTCTAAGATCCTGTTTAAACATAGCCTGGATTGCTGGATGGGAAACTAAATTCCTGCTGGGGATTTCACCTATGACCCTCATAGATAAGGGCAGTCATTGCTAAGAGCTTGAGTTTTGACAAGATCCTTTACATTGGGTTTCTCTAGTATTGTACTGGGTATGCACAACTAGGCTTATAAAGACATTCTGGTTAAATAGCCAGGTAACCACCTATGAACCTAAGCTATGGTGCTGACAGGTGATGCTATCATATTAGGGAAGTTGCAGTTGTGATGGGTAGTCCATTGTGACACAATTGGGGGCAGAAGCCTTCCTGTTTTGGTTTCTGCTCATGAAAATATAGATTATGTTATTAATTTTCTGTTTTAGGCTGCTGGCATCTTTGTACATAGACATACCTATTCCCCTTACGAGCTACACATCTGCTTAAGAAGGGAAATTGTTATGTCTTTTTCTTACCCCAGTGTAGTTTTTTTTAATAATTCTTTCCCTTCTATTTTGTAACTACAGTGACTCGATGCAATTTGCGAGTGATTTTATTTATTTTTTATTTTATTTTTATTTTACATTTGTTGACTGGGCTAGTCTAACTGGATACATGTCCATTTTCACTAGAGGCCTGGGGAGATAAGTTCCTAGGTAGGAGAATGAAATTAATACAATAACAACTAAGGAAACATGAGACAAACAAATAAATCCTATTTACAGTACCTATTACAGGTTATCACAGTAAAATTTACAGTTTAGAATATAGGCATAACATAGGATGCTAGTACAATCAAGATATTCTAGAGATAGATAGTATAATAGTTAATAGGAAGGAGGTGCAGTTAATGAGTAGATGGGGTAGGAAGAGCAAAGTATTAAGAGACTCATAGACTAGTCAGGTTTAGAACAGTGGCATAACCAGTGTATTTTGAGGAATACTTTCAATTTGTTTTTGAAACAGGATAGTGAGGGAAGTGTGGAGAGTTCATTTGGGAGGAGATTCCAGGCTTTTCCCCACAATATTAGAAAAAAGGGAGTCTCCAGCCTTGTTGTTTGGTTTAGTGGTATGTACTAGAAGTTTCTGAGAAGACCTTAAGGATTCCAGGTTTTTATAGGGAGTGATGAGTCTGGAAAGAATAGGAGTTTTGGAAGGTTTGTAAAGAGTGTTGTTGGCTATAGTTAGTTGATGGAATTTAATCAGATTTTGTAGTTCAAGCCATCCCAGCTGCTTTAAATTAATGCGGTGATGGGTTCTAAATGGGTTGCCTGTTGCAAATCTGGCAATGTTATTGTAGGACATTTCCAATTTGCTAAGATTATTTTTAGATAGGTTAGTAAAAATAGGTGAGGCATAAAGAAGAGAAGAGATTAGATGAGTGTGAGCTATTGTGGTTCTAGCTGAAGGTAGGAGGAAGGATTTTGTCCTATAGAGAGAGCCTAGATTTTTGTTGACAGTTTTTATATTGTTGTTAATATGGATATCAAAGTTCAGATTGTTGTCAATGGTGACACCTAATAGTTTGGTGGTTGGTTCAGGGGATATAATAGTTTTATTGGTAGAGTTAACTGAGAAATCCAGAGGGGGGACTTCTTAGTAGGAGAGAAAAGGAGGAGTTTAGTCTTTTTGGGGTTTAGGAGAAGGCATCTATGTGTGAACCATTGCTCAACTGTGTTAAATACTTGGGTAAGAGAGAGAAGTTCGGAAGACAAGGGGGCTGAGCATATCAGTGTAGAGTCATCCGCATATTGTATGCATGTAGCTTGGGGGATGGCAAGGTGAAGGTCATTAATGAATATGGAAAAAAGTAGAGGTCCAAGGATGGACCCTTGAGGGACACCCAGGTTGACGGGCAGGTGAGTAGAGAGAGACTTATGTCATAGAACGGGGATTTCAGTATTTTGATGAGAATTTGGTGATTTACCATGTCAAAAGCTTTAGACAGGTCAATAAATAGTGCTGAAGAGAGTTTGTTTAGATTACGGTTTTTGTTGATATAATCTGTGAAGGAAAGAAGGGCAGTAGTAGTGCTGTGTGATGGTCTGAAACCATGTTGACAGTTGGCTAGTAAGTTATTTTGTGTTAGATGGTCAAGTAATTGTCTGTGAATGCATTTTTCCATGATCTTTGCCAGAGGTGAGAGGAGGGCAATGGGGCGGTAATTGGAAAGTTCAGTGGATTGTCCTCCTTTGTGGAGGGGGATAATATGGGAAATTTTCCATAAACTGGGGATATAACTTTCAGTAATAGTTCTATTGATCAGGATAGAAATGGGATAGGCAATAGCTTTGGCGGATTGTTGAAGGAATTCAGCAGGTAGTTGGTCTGCTGAGGGTGAGCATGGTTTCAGTTTCTGTAGAAGGGTTAGAATATATGATGTTGGGACGGGTTGAAAATGAAAAGTAGAGGGTGAGGTTGATTCATAGGAAGGTAGAGTGAAGTTGTTAGGTGATAGTTGGTTAGCTAGTGTTTGTATAGCATCAGTAAAAAATGTATTAAAAGCATTATCTATATTCATTGTTTTTTTGTGTTCAGTGTTTTGAGGGTTTGGAGTAGTGGATTGCCCTGGATGGAGTAGTTGGTTAATACTAGACCAAAATTTCTGTGGCTTATTTTGATTAGCTTGTTGGGATTGTAGGTAGTAGTATTTTTTGTCAGATATTATAGCTTTCTTAGTTTCATTTCTTAGTTGTCTAAATGTTTGTTGGTCTATAGGGTTTTTTGTTTTCCTCCATTTTGCCCAATGTTTGTTTCTAAGATTTATTTTATGTTTGGTTTCCGTAGAGAGCCATGGAGCATGTTTGGTTTTAATTCTAATTAGTCTGGTTGGGGCATGGAGGTTGAGGATGGCAAGTAAGTTGGAGTTAAAGTAACTAACGGCTTCATCTAAAGGGAGGTTTTGTAAGGGGGACCAGTTGCATGCTCTTAGTTCCATCTGGAAAAGTTCAGGGTTAAAGTACTTTTTAGACCTGATGTTTTTAACAGATGTTGGGGTGGGTAAGTTGATTTTATGTCTGATGATGTAGGTAAGAGAGTGGTCACTTAAATCATCAGGGAGGGTTCCTGAGTCATAAATGTGAGGATGACGGTTAATGAGAATCCAGTCTAATAAGCTTGATTTCTTGTTAGATTTATTTATCCTGGTAGAGGAGGTAATGGTTTGGGAATACCCATATAGGTTAATATGGTTTGTGGGGAGGCTTCTGCAGAAGCAGGTCCAGTCAATATTTGTGTCGCCTAGGATAATGGTTTCTTGAGGCAGGTTTTGGGAAAGCCAGCAAAGTATGTTTTCCATGGTCGCAGTGTTGTTACCAGGAGGTAGATATATACAGATAATATATATGGATTTGGAATTATTAAGAAGAAGTTTGGAGATAAGAATTTCTGCATTGGAGTCTAAAGGTGGTTTACAGTTATGAATGGTTAATTGTAAGCTAGATTTATATAGGATAGCAACCCCTCCACCTTTTTTGGATGTTCGGTCTAGTCTCAGGATATTATATCCAGGCGGGATGATTTCATTGTCTTTGGTTATAGGTTTTAACCAAGTTTCTGTTAAGCAGAGAATATCAAAGGAATAGATTTCAGTTAGAGCTTGGAGTTGAGTTACTTTATTGTTTATACTGTGTATATTAAGATGAGCAATTAAAAGGGAGTTAGATGGTTTAGATAGGGCTTGGGAGGTGATTCTTTGAGGTTGAGGAGACAGATAGAAGTTGTTGGAGGGCCTGGGTTAGGGTATATGTCACCATCCTTTAAAGAGAGTAGTAGACTTAGATAGTATGGGTTGGGGAATCTGGTGTATAGAGATAGACATTTTTGGGGGTTTAGATTGTTGTATTTTGTGTAGTGTTCTATGATATTTAGGAAGTATGTAGTTAGATGAGGATGCTATATTAGCGTGAATAAAATGGAAAGGTGAGTTTGGAGAGTTGGTTTCTTTTTTGGGGTAGTTTAGGTTTGGGTCTAGTGGGTTTTCAAAAGAGGTGAATAGATAGGTGAGGATTAAAGGAGGCAGTAGTGAGAGTGTGAATAAGAGTGGGATAAAGGATGGGATGGATTGTTTATTCATTGTATGAATAGATATAGGTTCTTTGTAGGTAGAAGATAGAAATTTGGGAGGAGATGAGAGAGGGAGTAGAGTGTGGTGTGATAGGAGGAGAGTAGTGAGAGATTAATATTAGTGGAGATGGGTAGCTGGAGAGTGTTTAGGGAGAAAAGTGAGTGGGAAGAGTGTATTTAAAGAGGAATGGTAAGATCACGAGGTATGATTAGAGAGTAATGGGAAGAGGAAGAGGTGTGGTTAGAGAGTAATGGGAAGAGGAAGGTGTTTGGTTAGAAAGTATAAAGGTAGGACCCCTGGGGTGGGTGGGATTTGGGGGTAGGGAGGGGAGCGGAGTGAGCTTGCAGGGCGAACGGAGTGGGTAGAAACAGATACTGAAGCAGTTCATGAAAAACAATCAGCTAGGCTAAGTCAAGTGGTAGAATGGAATAGAATATGGGCTAGAAGATGTTTGTAGTCTGTAGATATGGAGGGGGAAAGAAAAAAAAAGAGAGAGAGAGGATAGAGAGGTGTTTGTGGACAGTAGAAATGAAGGAAAAAACAAAAGAGACAGCTAAATAGCACTTTGGGGACTACTGAAGTTAAGAAATGAGGTAAGGAGTTGACCATGAGAAAAAGGGTAAGAGTAGAAAATGCCTGTAATTAGGGTGCCATCTAGTGGGCAATTCAAGTATTGCAGGCTTGATTGAGAGGAAGTAAAATTGGTGGACTGCAGTAGTAAAGTGAGAAAAACAAGAAAACAAGGGGGGTATCTATACAGGTAGAAGGGGTGAGATAGTGAAGGTAATGTAGAAGGGGAAGGAGAGGCTGCTGGCTGTCCTAGCTCAGGCCTGGCTATAACATTTATATTATTGGTACAGTCAATAGAAAGTCTTTCTTGTTGGAATTATTCAGCAGACATACTTTACTGTTTTCCTTGAAATGTAATTGTAGGATTGTTGTGCAATGAGGTGACCCGCCGATATTTGGAAAAGGTTCTTAGCTTCCTGCTGACTAGCACTGGAAGCCCAGGATGAGTAGAATAACTTTAGGAGGCAAGAGAGACAAGATAGAGGATAAGAGACATAGATAACAAAGCAAGGTAGAACTTCTCAAAATAACACTAATCAAACCCTGACACAATTATTGCAGTATTCAATGTACATTTCAAATACCATAAGCATAATTAAATTAGCAGTCATTCACAGGGACATAAGAGCTGGTTAGCAGTAATACATATTAAATCTTTGGTAGCAGCAATCCAAGATTTCATGATGCAACACTTGTGTACCCCTTTTTTATAACAATATAAATATAGACAGCAGTTAAAAAAAACAATTCTGTTCTACTTAGCAGCAGCAAAGAAACTAATTAAATCAGAGTTTGTAAATACAAGTAAGGACTTTGCCAGCAGCAATATAACACATTATAAAATAGTAGTTATCAGCCAGTAAATATAGAAAGCAGTTAACAAGCGATTCTGTTCTATTTAACAACAGCAGTAAAGCTAATTACATTAGAGTTTATAAATACTTATAAAGACTTGCCAGCAGTAATATAAGACAACTTTAAGACAATAGTTATCAACCCCTTTTGTTAGCACTGTTGGAGGGGGGGTACATTTAGCCCTGGCCCTTTATTATTCTCTACGTGGATGTTGTGTCTTTAAGAGCCATTTACTGGGTTTTAAGGGATGGTGAGAATATGAGAAATATTCTCCTGGTAAGGGTAAGCACTCAGGTGGCGTTGCAGTAGCCTTGTTCTATATGATAATGGATTGTCGTGCTAAGAAATGGAGTACAAAATAAATCCGATTCCTGGCTTTTAACTGAGGACTTAGATATGTCTAAAAGATCCTCAGGTAAGGAAAAGCGCTTGGGTGGCGCTATAATAAACCTTTAAGCACTTATTAATGTTCTATAAAGAACCGGCACTCTCAGGGAGGTGTATTTTATAAAGTCATTTCCTACCTTCTGTAGTGGAGGTAGACTTGTTGTTATATCCACTGGTAAGGGTAGGCGCTTAGGTGGCACTGTATCAAGTTTTATTGCATATTGGGTGCCCAGTAAAGAATGGGCACGCTAATAGATACTGTAGTTCTGCAGCCGTTTACTATATTTAAATAGTAGAGTTAATAAGTTTTAAAATATATTAAAGGAGAGGTTAAGCTCTTTGGAGAGGTTGCATAAATCTCTTATATCTATAAGTATTTTGTAAAAAAGCAGTCAAAAAAGCAGTCACACACCGAGAAATCTCTGGGAGTTGGGTTTATTGGCGATATTGCCGATTACGGCTTACTATTCTTCCAGCGGCAAAAGCTCTAGTTCTACACAAGATTCAGACAGTGCAAAAACGCTGCTAGGAGCTCATTTAGCATACCTAGTCTAATAGAATCCCTGAGAGATTCATGGTGGAACTGGCCCTGGTCAGATAAGGATCATTTGGCTTAATTAGAAGCACAATTAATTGGTGTTTGGCCAACTATATGTCTAATACTCTGCCACAAGTATGCACTATGGGCTAAAAAGATACAAAATAGACGCCTTAGCTGATAATACCTTAACCATGATACACACAGTGTATGGAATAGCCACTTGGATAATCCTTAATGAACAAAGCTTTGTATATTCATTCAGTATTTTGCATTTCCAAGTGCCCATTTGCTGACATTGTCTTTTTTTATTTTATTTACTTAATATCAGTGTTTTTTCATTTTGGTTCCCACCAGACCAGAGAAGCAGACCTAATGCCATCCCTATGCAAGGAGTGATGATGTAGGCCCATGCAGTCATGGGAATGGCTCTCATTTAAAAAAGAGTAAAACATTAAGAAAATATCCTTTTTCTGTAATCTGCACATTGCAAAAAACAGCAAACAATCTGGATGTTTGCCAGCGAAGTGTGAGTTGCTGCACATGATCTTAAAGGATCAGCCTTGAGATGACCTGCTGTGCTCAGTAAATGGGGAGACAGCAACGTTTCCATGAACCACAGCTTTCCCTATCGACTGTCAACCTTTATTTGCCAGGAAGACATGAGTTTTCAGATATCAAAAGGATGTGGCAACAGAAAGAAGAAAAAAGAAAAGAAGACAGTGTTAATCCATGACGACAGTGAAGGCAGAATCCCATATACTATGCACTGCCCTGCAGGGGAATCTCACACAAATGTGAGTACAAAGTGCACTGACAGGTACAGAATGCGTGGGCTATAAGGCTGAAAAAGTAACTAATCCAGTACTACTGCTGTTCACTGAGCACATAGGCATCAGTTAGGACAGTTGTACATCACAAAGAACTTGCCAGTGTGGAAGAAAACTCCAGTTTGCTACTTCACTGCCACCTGCTGGGGAAAAGCAAAACCATCCTTTAAGGACTTGGTCTGACATGCTATATTTTTTCAAATCATGGTTGTGTGAAATGCAGTTATGAACCTGACTCTCCAAATGCATTAAAATGCATTTTTGATGTTTGCTATCTATGAGTAGCATAGCCCAATAAATCCCTGGTAAAGGAATCTGCCCCCATACTGCCTTATTAAATATTCATACCTCAGAGTCATTGCATCCCAAAAATAAGACAATATTGAAAATTTTAGACTACATTGTTTATTCTGTGCAAATGTACTTTGGTGAAGTATATATTTCCAATGCTGGCAAGGTATGTGATGCTACTGCTGCAGACACACAGCATCTGTGTCACTGTCTGAAAAAAAGGAATCCTCAGGATATAAAACCTGATTGTGTGAGGAAAAAATATACAATGCTACAGGAGCATTTCTCATAAGGGACTACTGGATTGTTGCTGCAGGCTGCAACCATTGTCATGTTTTTGGGTAAGGTCTGGATAGACAGTATGTCTTTTCATTGAAAATGTATGCTAGCAGGTGATAAGGAGATGAGAAGAAGGGTAAACAAGCAGCATGCATTAGAATGGGAGATGAATTACGTTAGAATGATTTAGAAACAATGTTGCTGTATCTGGAGAGCCACTCCTGCTACGGATGAATTCTTTCCAGGCAACAAGACCAAAGCAAAGTTTTGTATTCAGCCTTCAGTGTAAATGTACCTTATTTTAATAGGATCAACAGAGTTATCAATGTAAACAAATAGCTAAATCATTTTTAATAGTGAAGATACTGTATGTACATATGCATTTTTGCTGCAGTTTGGTAAATGGGTAAATTCTACTAGTTTGTTGAGTCTTTTCTAGGAGTGACATGGGGAGAAGAACTTCCATGGTGCTACAAAACAAGTTTTAATTGTGACATAGAGGCTCTGTATGTTTATTCAAGTCATGAGGAATGCAGTATTGATAGATGCAGGTCAGAAAGGTAAAAAAAAAAAACCTTCCTCAAAGGCAGAAGTAAAACAAAAACAAATACAGTTTTGCAGTGAGTAAGGTACCCCTGCACCCCTTCCTCCTTATTTGTATAGGGTTTACTCCCAACTTACTGCAGACCGGTAAGTTGCAGACTTGTATAACAAAATGGCTGCACTGTAAAATCCCAGTGTTGGAGCTTATAACGCCATAGCACACCACCCTGTAGGTACGGACTCAAGAACATTCTGTACCATGGATCCTGTAGGTGCCAGGTCCATATGTTTGGTATTGTGAGACCTGATATTATTGTCACATGGTGCAATCATCTCGAGATGCAGGTTTTGATAGTAAAAGGATAGTACCTGTATGTTGAGCAAAGAAAGGCATAAGAAAGTAGAGCTGTAGTTGTAACAGGAATAGCTACACTATGCCACTGCACAACAGGAGCAGCAGTAAACAGCATGCATAGTGATATGAAGGTTGTCAGAGCTAAAGCATGCTACTGTACCTGTATCAGAGTACATAGTTAGGTGCAGTTAGTGGCAGGCCACCACAAGAAGGGCAGCAGAGCTTACTATAGTAGCCAGCAGATAGCCAAATGTGGGCATGAGCAACAAAGCTGAAACCCTGCTTATCATATAAATGAGGATGAAATAGAGTAAATAGGAAAGGACAGAAGAGCAAACAGTGAGAACACAAAAGGGTAAATATAAGGAATGAATGGTGGGGAAAGACAGGATGTGTTGGGGGGAAGGGAACAGAGGCCCTTTATTTATTTTTTTAAGAAGGTTAGATGAGAAAAGTATCTATGGGTGGCTGTTGGTGTGATAGAAAGATAAGGGCAGGTTGCAGGAGCAGACAGACACACAAACCTGGAACAGAGACACAGACAGATTGGAGCAGTATACACACACCTGCAGAGGCTGAACAGTTGGTACTGGGGAGAGTTAGACAATGGACAGTTAATGAGGAATGCACGGTAAGAGAAGAAACACACCAGGAAGGGGTTATGGTAAACTTATGACATGGCTGGCTGCCAGGCCACCCCCAATGATAAATACAACTTTCACTCACATGGACAGCAGATGCTATGGGCTGGTTGTTCCTATAGATGCTCAATGAGTAAAACTGTTGTGCAACTCGACCAGTCATACCAGAAGGCAGTCCATGTTGCCATGGCTGGCATTCAGTTGCTGACACACCTTGGCAGAAATCATCCGCCACAACAGATGCTGGGATACTGGGGGAGACCTCTCTGGTCCTCTTGTAGGGGAGCAGCCTTTATTCTCTTCATGAAAAGTAGGCACTGGGAGCTCCAGTGACCCCCCCCCGGCCACCTTCATCAGAAGGATCATCCTCCAGCTCTTTAGAGGCACTTGTGGAGGGCACTGGTGACTCAGCTCCAAATACTGAGTTAAGGACCAAGGTGAGCCCAGACTCTTTGACTCCTCCTCTTCTACATTTGAACCTGCAGAAGGGCAGAAAAATGGTAAAACATATAAAACATACACAGATGATATAAACACAATAATAGGTGAACAGTGGACAGGAACACAACACATACACATCTCACTACCTTCTCTGACATCCAGCCATGTTAAGGCAA
Source organism: Protopterus annectens (assembly GCF_019279795.1). Taxonomy (NCBI): domain Eukaryota; kingdom Metazoa; phylum Chordata; order Ceratodontiformes; family Protopteridae; genus Protopterus; species Protopterus annectens. Next base: position 1,026,288,785 of record NC_056731.1, on the reverse strand, counting down.
TGCTTCCCCACAGCTGCAAAACAAATCATGTACTGTGAAAGACATGTACTCTTAAGTGTACTTGTAAGATAATCTACACAGTGCAAGCTAATGGTACTATCTAAAACAATGTTTACATCTCTGGCTCAATTTTCTGAACTTCCATCTCCCATTGTTGGCACAGGTCAGAGTGGTGTCACCTCAGGTCCTCATAATGATAATGACAATGCTTCACAAAATGGATTATGCCAGAGGCATTGCTAAACATCTGTGCCAGCTTATACCAAGTGCCCAACTGCTTGAAAGGGCCATCCTACTGGTCTAAAAGGTGTATCATAAAATCATTGTGCAGGGAGAACAGGAAAGTCCTGCATTTTCTGGCACATGAAAGCAGAAGTCCTGCTTTTGCTGTTTCCAGAGGCCACCATGGCAACTCAATAGGCTCTTAAAGAGCAATATGGTAGTCTTGTGGGTGTGGATGCAGGATTATGAATCACATGTTTGGCAATGAGTACTGCACAATGGTGCTAAATCCATACATGAGCAAACAGGTCACATGATTCAATGCAGGATTATGAATCACATGTTTGGCAATGAGTACTGCACAATGGTGCTAAATCCATACATGAGCAAACAGGTCACATGATTCAAACTAAATGTGACTTGCATTGATAACACTGCAGCAGTATCCAAGAAAAACTCCTCCACCATCCAAAACTTTATCTGCCATTTCATCACCCCTTCCCGTAGAAATGAACATCATTGTATCTTGCTTAATAAAGTTATTTGGCTATCCATCCAATAATGTGCCAACCTGCTTCTTGGATCCCAACTGTACAAGCTTCTCAAAGAACACTCATGTCCTTTCCTTGCCTCAAACCTCTTCAAATGAACTCCCATTTACAAGAAATAGTAGTCTTATCCACTCTGGTCCACTTCCTCAATGTCACAGAACCAGACTTCATTGTACTAACCATGCCTTCTCCATCCTAGGCTTCAAACTCTGGGAATCCCTCCTTACTAATTTTAAATACATCATCTCACACCCATTATTTCATGCTCAGCTTAAAAATCATCTCAAGTCCAAGTTAATTTGCAAATACTTTCCCACTGGACACATCACCTGATCCCCCACTCTTCCCTTCACCAGGTAGGTACCTTTATCTTCCTCACATTATTTCCTCACACTAATATGTGACATCTTTTCCACATTGTATATATTGAATATAGTTGTTTCTGTGTGCCCTAACCTTACATTTGCTATATTTTAGATTTTGCGCTCTGTCCTTTCTCTATTTTACTCTCTCCTCCTCCTTCCCTCCTTACTCTAACTATCCATTCCCATTGTTCCTTGTACTGCGTACTTTATTATTATTACTATTGCTTCATCGCTAACTTCAAACAACATTTTGTTTGTATTCATATTTCTTGTTAACTTGCTTATCAACTGTATGTATATTTGTCTGGCCAGAGACTGTAATAAGTCTACTTGCATCAGTGCTCTACCATGTTTACCAAATAAAATAAATACAAACATACATACATACATACACACACACACACACACACACACACACACACACACACACACACACACACACACACACACACACACACAGTGTGGCCAGTCCAAGTTATGTCCTGCATACCCCGAGTGGGACACTGCATGCATCATTTCATTTGGTTTGTGTCATGGCACAAAAGTATGGACCAGATGCTACCTCTTTGTGAGTGTTGCAGTGTCCTGTACCTTGGCTGCGGCAGTGCTGCATATTCCTCCTCCAATTACCAGCCTTCCGTTCTGCAGCTGCTGCAGCTTGTACAGCAGGTCCTGCCATGGTGATCACATGATGCTCCCCATTTGTTTTCAAAACATCACGTTGTAAATCCAGCAGTGGGTTTTGTATTTCTAGATAAGAAAACATGATCTCCTATCTTAATTTGTAGAACTGACCCAATCTTACTGAAGAATGCACAGTTTAAGGAAATAAGCCAGAGGATTAATTGGTGTTGGGAAACCCCATCATATAGAAAGGATGGACAATGGTTCAACTGGGGCATTTTTAAGGTTAGTATAAGAGAAACAGTCTCAACTACAGTGTGCAAAAAAAAAATGTAAGAAAGAAATGGGGATTAGAGAAAATAAGGGTATCTGAAAGGAGAGTAATACTACTGGTAATTGATTATAAGCAACAAAGATACAATCATAAAGAATTATTACAAAGCATCAACAGGGAAAAAGAAATCAAGGAACCTGAAGTTTCAAATAGAAGGGCAGTGGGAGATATACAAATGCTTTTATTAGGTACAAGCCCTGAACTCACACAATTTCATAGCTTATAAGCTAAAAGAAAGGAGTAGGGAAATGTCAGTACTAGGACTAAGGGAACAAAGTGATGTTATGGTAATAGGCCACAGTGGTGCAGTGGTTAGTGTTGTCACCTCACAGCAAGAGGTTCTCCAGTTCGATTCTCGGCTGAGGTGCATTCTGTGCAGCGTTTGCATGTCTGCCCTGTGGTCATGTAGGTTTCCTCCCACATTCCAAAGACATGTAGTAGGTGGATTGGACAGTAGGTTTGTGTGTGTGTGTGTGTGTGTGTGTGTGTGTGTGTGTGTGTGTGTGTGTGTGTGTGTGTGTGTGAGTGAGTGGCATGAATAAACTACTGCGGTAGGGCTAGCCACCCAGTGGTTGCTCAAGATGAGTGTCACTGCAGAAGTGACACTCCAACCCAATGTGCAAAATGGGAAAAAGGGTTGAGGATGGATGGATCCAGGACCTGTCAAAGACATATTAGCGCAGGAGTACAGGAAACAGTCTCATCCAGACATACCTCTCAACTCTCCAGATTTTAGGTTTATATTTTTGGTCTGTTACTCATAAAACTTGTGGTTTTCTCATAATTTAAGCCACTAAATAATGGAATATATTTGAATTTCAGACTTTACATTTTTCAGAAAATACATGCTAACACAAATCCTGCAATTTTAGCAACTTTTTTGTTTATAAGAGCACTTTTTAAATATGCCCCTATTGTTGGGCCTTTGTCCCCTTGTCCCCCCCCCTCATTATTTTAGGGTTTATCCAGGCTTCTTGCATTAAGAGGTTGAGAGGTATTCACCAGCTGAAACTGGCATTGGGGAGTATCAGAGAGTAATTCAGTCAATACAACTGCCCAGAAAACATAGGAGGAGGCCAGGAATTTATTACAAGAAATATTAGAGGGGAGGTTATAACAGTGATTGAGGGGCTGACTTCTCATAAAGCACTAGGATAGATGGGTTTGACTTTGGAATTCCTTAAGGAATATAAAAGGGAGTTAGTCAACACACTGTTAAATTGCTATAATTTGAACGTAGTCGTTCATAGGTTCATAGGTTCATAGGTTCATACTAGGCTATCTGCCCGAGGGCATTTACAAGCCTAGCCCATAGTTTAGTTTTGTGGCTTACGCCACCCCTTTAGTTTGGAGAAACTATGCCCATTATTTTGCTATGCCTCTGTCGAGCAGTGACACTGAGGTAATCCCTGGGGTATATCTGCGATCTCCCATCCATTGGTCAAGATTCCTCTTGAACAAGGCCAGTGAGGTGCTCTGCCTCACATATACCGGGATTTTGTTCCACAGCATAGGGAGTCTTTGGGTGATGAATCTATCCCTCCAGCACGTCCTATTAATAACCGTGTCGAGGTTTAAGTCTCCCGCCCTTGTGGTTCTGAGGGATCTAGATTTTTTGAGGTGAAGCATGTTCATCAAATCTGGGTTTGACATGGCCTTGTATGTCAGGCACAGGTCACCTCTGAGCAAGCGGTAAGCAACTGAATAGAGCTGGAGTTCTTTCAGTCGGGCAGCATAAGACAGATTTTTGAGACCCTTTATCCTTTTGGTGAGGAACTTTTGTGGCCTCTCCAGCTGCTGCAAGTGTCGGGTCAGATACATTCTGAATGGGGCATTGTACTCAATCATTGGTCTGATGAGTGATGAGTATAGGGAGACTATGACCTCCCTTGATCTAGATGTGAATCCCTTCATGATAAGGTGGGCAATGTAGAAGGTCTTCCTAACTACTTTAGCAATATGAGTGTCGAATGAAAGGTTACTGTCAACCTGGGTCCCCAGGTCCCTGATAAGTTCTTCTGTGCTCAGTGGATTGCCACCTATATGGTAGCTAGGGGTAACCTTGTTTTTCCCGAAGGGTATGACTATGCATTTCTTGGCATTTAACTTTAGGCCATGGCTCTGGCACCAGTTATCCGTTTCTGTGAGACCCTTCTGAAGGATGTCTGTGTCAGATGTGTTTTCGACTACGGCGCCCAGTTTGCAGTCATCTGCAAACTTTGTCAGCCATAACCCTCCTGTGTTTGCTTGTACTTCAGAAAAGTAGATGCCAAACAAGAGTGGGCCCAGGACTGAGCCCTGTGGGACACCACTTGTGACAGGCTTTGAGTCTGACATGGTGCCAGCAACTCTGACCCTGTGGGTTCTGTCACTCAGCCAGTTTGCAACCCATCTTGTGATGTATGGGTTTACATTTAAGCTGATGAGTTTTTCAATGATACCCGAGTGGGGTATTGTATCAAAGGCCTTCGCCAGGTCGAGGTAGGCTGTATGGACTGCCTTTCCTTCATCAATTGTCTTGGTGACTGTCTTGAAAAAGTCAACCAAGTTAAAAAGGCATGATCTGCCTTTGACAAAGCCAAACTGGGTTGGATCCAAAGTCTGCAAATTCCCTATGTCTTTATTTATGAGATCCATTATGATCCTCTCCATGGCTTTGCAGATAAGGCTTGTCAAGCTAATGGGATGGTAATTTCCAGGGTCGGTGGAGGCACCGCCTTTGTGAAGTGGGACCACAGTCGCTGCGCCACTCCTGGCACGTATCCGGAGGTGAGACTAAGATTAAACAGCTGTCCTAACTGCGGGTTTAATTCCTCGTTGAGTTCGTGGAGCACACAGCCGGGTACACCATCAGGTCCCATGGATGCTGTGTTTTTTGCCTTGGAGAGAGCAGTTCTCACCTGGGCATTAGAGATGTTTGGGGGGCTACAATCATTTGGTATAGATATCTCTCCTTTTGGGGGGGGGGGGAGTTTGCACTGAACCTGTCAGCCAGTATGTTGGCAATGTCTGTAGGATCAGTAATCTTCACATCATTTTGAACTAATTCTGAGCATATCTGGGAGTTTCCTCCCAGGTTTCTAACATAGCTAAAGAATGCCTTATGATTGTCTTTTGAGTCCTTAGCTATTTTTCTCTCAAAATTAGCTTTGGATGATTTGATGAGAGCTCTTAGATTTTTACTTATAGTGATCAGTGGTGTCTTACCTTTTAAGGATTTTGCTCTATCTTGTAGTAGCTTCCTCCTTTTGTTGTAGAGTTTGTTTATGGCTGGGGTTCACCAGACTGGACGCTTGCCTTTGGTACAAAGAGTCTTTGTTTTGCTTGGGATTGCCTGATCCATGCAGCCCTGCAGGTGCTGGTAGAAGGCATTTGTAAGTGATTCAGTGGCTTGAGTAATGTTTACCGCCAGCTCAGGGGCCTTAAAGGAGACCACACTAGTCTTTAGAAGTGTGAAGTCGGCTTTCGAGAAGTTCTTTACTGTGGTCTTTTATTTCAGGTGGGGGCGGGATGAGGACCTCCAGCGAGATTAGTTTGTGATCTGATCTCACCAGTGAGGGGCATACTTCCGGTGTTGAACATTGTGTTCCCATGTTCGTAATGATGAGATCAAGTATGTTTTCTCCTCTTGTGGGGATGGTGACTAGTTGTTCCATGGCATTTGAGTTTATGAATTCCAGGAACTTTTGTGCTAGAGTGTTTGGGCTTGAGTAGTGTTCCCAGTCTATATTAGGGTAGTTGAAGTCACCTAGTATGATGGTGTTCGGAGATACATTTATCCCCTCCAGTGTTTTCAGGAAAGCCATGTGAGGTTCCTGAGTTTGTGAGGGTGGCCTGTAACATGCTACAAATTGCAGAGCAGTCTTACCTATGGTTAATTGCACCTGCATGGTCTCCGATGCATCGTGCGTTGCCACCAATCTTGAGGTGTGGGTGTCCTTGATGAATATGGATACCTCCCTCCTTTCTTGGTATTGTCCGGATTTGGGGGAATATCAACATAGTTAAGGCACTAATGTTTTTAAAGCCAAAGATTCCACCAAGATTACTGCTCCAGCTGGACCTTAAAATTTATGCAAAAATCCTAGCCAACAGAATGACTATATTTGCTGGATCTTGTTTCAAAGCAACAGCAAGTGTTTGTAAAATGTAGATCAGGTAGTCCAGATCTGGTAAGAACATGGATTACATACAGAAATGACATTTCAGTACCTAAATGCTGTGGCTGTATTAATAGATTGAAAAAAAGCCTTTGATTTGATTAAATGGACATTTATATGGCATTTGATGGAGGCCATGTAGTTTTCCCACTAGTTTATATCAAAATGTCAGCTATTATATACAAAACCTAAAGCCACTGTATCCACAAATGGATGCATGTTGAGGTCTATAAATCTGACCAAAAATATGTGACAAGGGTGCCTAGACGAATGTCAAAGATACAGATCTGACCAGAAGCATGTGACAAGGGCTCCTGCTGTGCCCACTACTGTTTGTGATAGCTACAAATTTTTTTCTATGCTATCTGAACAAACATATTTCACATTTAGATATACCTCTCCTGTAAGAACCTTGGCTACTTTTGCAGATGACAGAATAATCTAAACAAGGAAAAAGCAGTTATTTGTCAGCTACATCACATTCTTAGACTAGAACTGAATGAAAAACATCCTCAAATATTCCAATTGCCAAAATCAGCCAAGACACTGGAATTTCCAGAATGGGTTTCAACAAATGTGGTATTAAAAGCCATTTTTTAGGGATTACAATGACATACGATGGAGCATGCTTTAGTGACATCAATGCAAAACATCTTTTAGGAGATTTAAGAGGTAAAATCCTTGGTTGGAAGAAGGAAGGATAGTCTTTTTTCACAAAAGCATAAATAGTAAAAATGCATATTCTCTCCCCGGTCCTGTTCTTGCTATGACATATATCACATTTTTATAAGTCTAACTATCTGAACAAGTTTCAGTCACTAGTCTTCAATTTTTTATGAGATGGAGCATGTCCTATAATTAAAAGGAAAATGCTAACCCTACCCTTAGGGTACAGAGGGGTGGATCGCCTCGATTTTGTGAGATACCATGAAGTAGTTGTTAAAAGTCAAAATAAAAGAGCACAATTACAGCCAAAATCATTGTGGGTCCCCTTAGAAAGTTTGTTAATAAAATAAGTACAGGGAAGAGGGGTAAAGTCCCAAGACTACAAAATCTGGGACCCAGGGGGCTGGGAAAAATGGGTGGAAGAAAAAGTATGGAAGTGCAGTGTGAATGCAAAGGAGGGTATTTATTGGAGTCAGTTATGGGTGCCCCTTAATGTTCAGATTAATTGCAGGCCAATACTTTGAAATAACTGGGTCAGATAAGGTAAATGCTTTGTAAAGGATGTAGGAGACAACATGAAATATTCACTGCATGACTCAGACATAATAGGATGGTCTTCAGGGTCAGGAATTTAGGTGATCTGCAAGAAAGTGATGCACTACAGATTCAAACACTGTAAGAAGCAATACAGGAGGACAGGCTACTCCACATATTAAGGCAAAAGTGGATCAATAAGGATAAATATAAAGGGGAGTTGAAGATAAGATTTTCCTATAATGAACGGGGTGCATTAGACAAACAGTGTGCAAATCGGATTGTAGCTCAATGGGATCCTTGGTATGCAGACAAAGAGACATGGCTAAAAATGATGACATTTCACTCAACTTAGAGTATGCCAGGTACATTACAATTTACTATGTTCAGATTGTTACATATGTGGCATCACTCCCCACTGAGATTGCTTAAAAGGGGATGGTCTAGGGTGTTGGCGTGCTAGAGATGCTCAGCTACAGAAGCAGATTATATTCCTGTATTATGGGATTGTCCATACAGCAAAAAAAAAAAAAACAAAAAAATATTTCTCCTTTCCTAAACTTTCCTAGCTAGTTGTTCCAGTGATCAGATTTTGCTGATCCCTGGGCTTTATATTTGGTTTCTGTGTTCCTTCATTCTCTTGTGTGGCCAGAGGTAGTTTCTTTACTCACCAGTGGGAGGGGGAGTACTGAGCTGCTTGTTTGTCCTCAGAGGAGTGGTTAGAAGCAGCAACTAGTAATTCGTCGGCCATTTTGGGTCATTTCCTTTTATTTTTCCAGCCCCCTGCTATAAAGCACGCTTTGGCAGGCTTTTCTGGCATTAGAGAACTAGGCATAGCTCCTCGTGGTCCCCTGCAGAGTTCCTAAGCCAGCAGAGAGCAGAAAAAAAACTTTCTTGATCATAAGTATTTTTAAACTTTTTAGTTTGCATTTTTCGATCTTTTACTGTTTGTGCCTATCTTACTGTTTTATTACCTTATTTTCCTGTTTTCGTGAGCTTATATTGTTGATTGCACTTGTGTGCTAAAGTATTGCTGTAACAAACAGGCTAATACACTCAAGTGTACCAGCCTTTGATAGCAATTTAGTCGAAAACAAAGCATTTACTGCATTTTTTTCTGTCTGTTTGCAAAAAAAACAAAAAAAATATTTCTCCTTTCCTAAACTTTCCTAGCTAGTTGTTCCAGTGATCAGATTTTGCTGATCCCTGGGCTTTGTATTTGGTTTCTGTGTTCCTCCATTTTCTTGTGTGGCCAGAGGTAGTTTCTTTACTCACCAGTGGGAGTGGAGAGTACTGAGCTAATTGTTTGTCCTCAGAGGAGTGGTTAGAAGCAGCAACTAGTAATTCGTCGGCCATTTTGGGTCATTTCCTGTTTTTCCAGCCCCTGCTATAAAGCATTTAATCAGATTTAAACTATTAGGGCTACCTAAAGTCCACTCTTCAAATTTTCCCTTAAAACTACCTTCCTCAAAGTATACTACTGTCCTATTTAGTGTATCCTACAACTATAAATTATCTCTACTTGACTCCCAAGTAGACTATTCTCTATCTGTATACACTTGCTCCTACAGTACTTATCACCTCGATACAGCACTCTTGTTATAGAAAGTACCCCAAAAAGCAAACCCCATTTCTCGGTCACCCACATCCCCAGAACCTTTTCTTAAGTTTTTCTGTCTATTCCTTCTAGCATGTCGAGGGATCAGTTGCTAATGTCCTCTCCTGCTCAGCTGGTGAACAATATTGAGGCAATGTTACAATTGCCTCATGTACACAGACAACCCTCTCCTCCTCCCACAAAACACAAATACATGCGAGATGCAACTATACGGCCAAACTGGAGGCTGAGCTCTCTCAACATAGGACTGGCATGACCAGACAGGAGGAGAAGGTAACCACACACACTATAGACCCAGTCTCACATAATACCATCACAACCTCAAATCATACACATAAACACACAAAGACATACTGGAGGCTCTGATCAAAAATCTACCAAAACAGCAGAGGCCACCAAAGCAGACACCCAAACAACTACCACCTCAGAACACAACACCTGAAACACATAGACCACACAGTCAGAGTGTCAAGCAGTCACAGCCCTTAAGGCCAAACACAATGCCAGACACACTAGTCATTGGTGACTCCATAGTCAGACACACTGACGTCCCGCCACCAGACTGAGTAAGGAGAAGGTCACAGTAAGCTGTCTGTCGGGTGCTAGAATCCGCCACATAACGCATGCACTCAGGTCTCTCAACAGCAGGTACAAGTACGACTCAATCATTGTCCACGCTGGTGTTAACGAACTGATGAAAAGAGACATAGAGGAGCTCTCTGATTATGTAGCCCAAGCAGGTATGACCCTGACCTTGAGCAGTATCCTACCTTCACCAAGAATGATGCCACAATACAGAGATAAGATGATCAGCTTTAACAATTGGCTTAAACTCTGGTGTCATTCAAAGGGGATCCAATGTCTGTCTGCCTGGGATGACATGCTGGACAAGCCACGCTGCTTGCACTTGTCACCGATTTTGGCAAAGGCTCTTGCCACCCCCATAGTGCATTTTTAGGCAAGGCTCAAATTCTAAACCTACCACCCTAGAACAAAACAAAGAAAAAAACTAAGGGTAATGCTGCTCAATGCCAGAAGTCTCAACCTCAAGATGCATCTCGAGGCCCTTCTCAGTATGGAGAACATCGATGTCTGTGCTGTGACAGAAACCTGGTTCAAGGCTCCTGAGAGCACCGCACTATCAGGTTTTACCTCATATCATGCGCCCCAAAACCCAGACAATACCAAGAAAGAAGGAGGGGTATCCATATTCATCAAGGACACCCACACCTCAAGATTGGTGGCATGCATCGGAAACCATCCAGGTGCAATTAACCATAGGCAAGACTGCTCTGCAATTTGTAGCATGTTACAGGCCACAAACTCAGGAACCTCATATGACCTTCCTGAAAACACTGGAGGGATAAATAACACCATCATACTAGGTGACTTCAACTACCCTAATATAGACTGGGAACACTACTCAAGCCCAAACACTCTAGCCCAAAAGTTCCTGGAATTCATAAACTCAAATGCCATGGAACAACTAGTCACCATCCCCACAAGAGGAGAAAACATACTTGATCTCATCATCACCCAAAATGAAAAGACCACAGTAAAGAACTACTTCACACTTCTAAAGACTAGTGTGGTCTCCTAAGGCCCCCTGAGCGGCGGTTAACATTACTCAAACCGCTGAATCACTTACAAATGCCTTCTACCAGCACCTGCAGGGCTGCATGGATCAGGCAATCCCAAGCAAAACAAAGACTCTTTGTACCAAAGGCAAGCATCCAGTCTGGTGGACCCCAGCCATAAACAAACTCTACAACAAAAGGAGAAAGCTACTACAAGATAGAGCAAAATCCTTAAAAGGTAAGACACCGCTGATCACTATAAGTAAAAAGCTAAGAGCTCTCATAAAATCATCCAAAGCTAATTTTGAGAAAAATAGCTAAGGACTCTAAAGACAACCATAAGGCATTCTTTAGCTATGTCAGAAACCTAGGAGGAAACTCCCAGATATGCTCAGAATTAGTTCAAAATGATGTGAAGATTACTGATCCTACAGACATTGCCAACATACTGGCTGAAAGGTTCAGTGCAAAACCCCCAAAGGAGAGATATCTACACCAAATGATTGTAGCCCCCCAAACATCTCTAACGCCCAGGTGAGAATTGCTCTCTCCAAGGCAAAGAACACAGCATCCATGGGACCTGATGGTGTCCCCGGCTGTGTGCTCCATGAACTCAACGAGGAATTAAACCCACAGTTAGGACAGCTGTTTAATCTTAGTCTCACCACTGTGGTCCCACTCCACAAAGGTGGTGCCTCCACCGACCCTGGAAATTACCGTCCCATTAGCTTGACAAGCCTTATCTGCAAAGCCATGGGAAGGATCATAATGGATCTCATAAATAAAGACATAGGGAACTTGCAGACTTTGGATCCAACCCAGTTTGGCTTTGTCAAAGGCAGATCATGCCTTCTAAACTTGGTTGACTTTTAAACAGTCACCAAGGCCATTGACGAGGGAAAGGCAGTCCATACAGCCTACCTAGACCTGGAAGGCTTTTGATACAATACCTTATCATTGAAAACTCATCAACTTAAATGTAAACCCATACATTACAAGATGGGTTGCAAACTGGCTGAGTGACAGAACCCACAGGGTCTGAGTTGCTGGCGCCATGTCAGACTCAAAGCCTGTCACAAGTGGTGTCCCACAGGGCTCAGTCCTGGGCCCACTCTTGTTTGGCATCTACTTTTCTGAAGTACAAGCAAACACAGGAGGGTTATGGCTGACAAAGTTTGCAGATGACTGCAAACTGGTTGAAAACACATCCGACACAGATATCCTTCAGAAGGGTCTCACAGAAACGGATAACTGGTGCCAGAGCCATGGCCTAAAGTTAAATGCCAAGAAATGCATAGTCATACCCTTCGGGAAAAATAAGGTTACCCCTAGCTACCATATAGGTGTCAATCCCCTGAACACAGAAGAAGTTATTAGGGACCTGGGAACCCAGGTTGACAGTAGCCTTTCATTCGACACTCATATTGCTAAAGTAGTTAGGAAGACCTTCTACATTGCCCACCTTATCATGAAGTGATTCACATCTAGATCAAGGGAAGTCATAGTCTCCCTATACTCATCACTCATCAGACCAATGATCGAGTACAATGCCCCATTCGGAATGTATCTGACCCGACACTTGCAGCAGCTGGAGAGGCCACAAAAGTTCCTCACCAAAAGGATAAAGGGTCTCAAAAATCTGTCTTATGCTGCCCGACTGAAAGAACTCCAGTTATATTCAGTTGCTTACCGCTTGCTCAGAGGTGACCTATGCCTGACATACAAGGCCATGTCAAACCCAGATTTGATGAACATGCTTCATCTCAAAAAGTCTAGATCCCTCAGAACCACAAGGGAGACTTTACCTTATTAATAGGACGTGCTGGAGGGATAGATTCATCACCCAAAGACTCCCTATGCTGTGGAACAAAATCCCGGTTTATGTGAGGCAGAGCACCTCGCTGGCCTTGTTCAAGAGGAATCTTGACCAATGGATGGGAGATCGCAGATACACCCCAGGGGTTACCTCAGTGTCACTGCTCGACAGAGGCACAGCAAAATAATGGGCATAGTTTCTCCAAAAGCCACAAAACTATGGGCTAGGCTTATAAATGCCCTCGGGCAGATAGCCTAGTATGAACCTATGAACCTATGAACCTATGAACTAAGATGACGTCAGATGTAGTAAGTGAAGCCATTAGATGGGCAACAACAGAATATACAAGCTTTAGGTTTTGGGTATAATTTACTCAAAGCAGAATATAAATAGGGCAAGTTGGCGCTGGGTCAGGACTGTAGGCTTGTCTTTATTGAGCTTTATATTTACAGTATGGAAAATACCACAAGTCAAATGCAAATTGAAATGTCTTCAGCACACAGCTTGAGGCTCTAAGTGGTCCCCAGCAGAGACAGATCAGACTGAGTGGCAGGAATGCTAGTCAATTTATTTTAATAGTCATTTCCCCACCAGCCTTTCTGTATCAGAAGCAGTAAGTTAGGTGAACGGATTAAGGCATACAACTGAAGCGCTCGGTCTGACCAATCAATATAGTTAGTTCAGCATAACAGGAATAGAGCACATATAAGAGATGTTATTTAACTTCAGAGGGATTCCTGTATACCAACTGGAGCTATAGAAGACATAATTACAGTGTTTCATATTTGGATAATACTTACTGTTTATCACATCTACAAGTCTGTATATGCAGAAATATGGAAAGAGGAGGAGAAAATAAATTCTATTATTATTAAGTGGTACAAGAAAAGATCATCAGAATGGTAACAATTATGCAAATAACACAAATGTGTGTGTTTTTATTTGCTGCTTACATATTTAATTCAACACGTGACAGAAGTTAATTAAAATGAAATACATGGGATTATGGAGAAGGTGGGGAGCATAATAATCATGGGACAGAAAATGAATGTGTCTTGTAAGCTAATGTAGTAGAAAATATTTAATTGGTACATACAGTTGTATAATTGGATTGTAATCAAGAATGGGATTATTAAAGATGCTCAATAAAGACTGATATGCTGAAAAAAAAACTCCATGTTGTGTAACATTGCATATACAGCAAACATCTTGGTGCCTATATCCATACTATATTGTAGTGCTCCTTCTGAAGTGTCTAAACATTAGAATTGTCCATTCAGCAGTCCAAATACCAGCTTTACTGTGGTGGTGGTGCTGCGGTAACATTGTCGCCTCACAGTAAGACATTGCCCTGTTCGATTCTCAGCTAGAGCGTCTTCTGTGTGGAGACATGCGTGAATGGGCGCACCTTCGTTGAAGGTTGTGCATCAGGGCCAGCAACTCAGCATGCAAAAATCTACTGCCAATCATTAGCAGCCCGGAGTTCCACTGTGGCGACCCCTAATCGGGAAAAGATGAAAGACACAACAACTGTCTTATGTGCCTTGGTGTGGGTTGTATTATAGGACATTTCTTGGTCTTGAGAACACATCAGACAGAGGTCTAGGTTACATACAACATCTTGTGTAGCATGCATGGTACTTGTGTACATAGGCCTGTCTGTCTGGGATGTGTGTGCACCTACCAGCTCCATGGCCCTGCAGAAAGCCCCCTTGCTGGAACTACTTGCAAAGATCACACGTGTATTGTATATGTGAATCATGTGCATTGATTGTGTGGTACACAGACACATTATAAATAATGTTCTGTAGATTACAGACCACCTGGAATTTCAGGGATTGGAAACCCTTCCTTTTTATGTGTTGTAGGCCCTGTGCACCAGGTGGGCCTTGAGAACAGCACTGTTATAATCTGTGGTGCCCAGGACCTGAGGGAAGTGAGTTGTCTCATAGAAGACCAGAGTGATATTGTTTCTCTCCTCTCACATATTCTTTCCAGATCCATTACGTAGGTTCATAGCAGGTTACTAGGACAATAGCCTTACAAACTTAGCCGTGTAATAAACCGAGTACCCTTATTGACCATAGTTAGGTAGTCATTGTTAGCAGTGCGATTCTGTGATCAGCATCGACTGGCCCTGTCCATGAGGGACATAAGTGCCACCCCCGGGGTGAATTTACAGTCACCCATCCAGTTGTCAAGGTTATGCTTGAAAAGGGTCCTTGAGAAGCTCTGCTTTCCATGGAGTGGGAGGTTATTCCAGAGGCATGGCAATCACTGGGAGATACATCTGTCTCTTCAGTTCGTTCTGTTAATGTGACAGACTAGGTTGAGATCCGTAGAGCAAATTATTCTTGTCCAATTTGGTTTGTGGATGTGCAGCATTTTCATTAGGGCAAACTCTGAGACAGCTCTGCAGGCCAGGCACAAGTCACATCTCAGCAGCCTGTATGATACAGAGAACAGTGACAGGGATTTTAGTCTTTCATTGTATGGCATGTTTTGGAGCCTTGGATTCTCTTGGTTAGAAATCTCTGTGGTCTCTCCAGTTGCTGCAGTTGTCTGGTGAGGTACATACAGAATGGAGCATTGTACTCAATTAATGGTCTGATAAGGTTCAAGTACAGCTGAGCTATATCCTCCCTGGTCTTGGATGCAATGTCCTTATTTATGAGATGTGCAATGTAGAATACTTTTCCTACCACTACGGACACATGGTGATTGAAGTAGAGATTGTGATCAACCTGTGTTCCCAAGTCTCATACCACTGAGTTTGAGCTTATAGGGGTGCTATCTATATCATAATTAGCAGGGGCTACTACTTTGCCAAAGGGGATAATGAGGCAAAATTTTTGCATTAAGGTTTAGTCCATGAGTTTGGCACCAATCATTTGTCTGTGTCAGTCCTTCCTGTAATACGTTAACATTGTTGGAGGACTCTGTGATTGCACTCAGTTTACAGTCATCTGCAAACTTGGCAAGCCACAGGTCATCTAACTTCACCTGGACTTCAGAGAATTACATTCCAGACAGTAGAGGGCCCAGCAGAGATCCTTGTGGTCCCCCACTGGTAACTGGTCTACTGGTGGAGGTGGACTCCCCAACTTCGACTGTGTGTGTTCCGTCAGTGAGGCAGTTTGCTACCCATCTAGTAATGTAGGGGTTAATCCCCAGCTGGGAGAGCTTCTCTATGATACCTGAATAGGGAAATTGTGTCAAAAGCCTTGGCTAAATCAGTATAGGCAGAATTTACTGTTTCACCCTCATCCAGGGCTTTGGTGACATTCTCAAAGAAGTTCACTAGGTTTAATAATCAAGATCTAACCTTGACAAAACCAAACTGGGTTGGGTCAAGGGTCTGAAGGTCACCTATGTCCTTGTGGACAAGATCCATGATGATTCTTTCCATGGCCTTGCAGATAAAGCTGGATAGGCTTAGGGGTCGATAACTCCCAGGGTCAGTTGATGGACCCCCTTTGTGCAAGGGGATTAATTACTGTTGCTGTTCTCCACTCTGCCAAAAAAATCCAGTTCTCAGGCTATGGTTAGAAAGCGTGCTGAGTGGTTCCACTGGGTCTTGTTTTAGATTGTTTAGTAAGCAGCCTGGGGTGTTACCTGAGCCCATAGAGCCCGTGTTTTGTGGCCTTGGAGACTGCTTGTATGACCTGTCATTTGGAGATACTAAGTAGAGGACAGGTGTCAGGAATGCTTTGGGGTATGCCTGGTATGGACGGGGGGGAGGGGGTGAAGTTTCTGCCAAATCTGTTGGCTATCAGGTTGGCAATTTCCTCAGATTCAGTGTGAGTGGTACAGTCCACTATAAGTTTGGCACACAGTTGGGTATTCCGTTTTAGGTTTGGGATGTAGCTGAATAATGGCTTATGATTGTCTTTAGCTAGGGATGCTAATTTAGACTTGTAGCTAGCCTTAGAGGACTTAACAGGATATCTGATTTGCTTGTTCAAGCTGTGAAGGGTATTCTTCCTCTGTTGAGTAAGTTTCCTCCTGTTCTTAGATATCAGTTTCTTTCTTTTGCTGTATAACTTATTTATACTTGAAGTCCACCAGTGTGGCTTGTTTTTTCAGGAAGACCTGGTTTTGCTCCTGTTGGGTACAGCCGAGTCAATGTATTTGCCAAGTGGCTGTATAGGGTATTTGTGTATTCCTCTGCATAGGAGTCATTGTTAGCTATGCTGGCAGCGGCTTTGAAACGTTTTATACAATCACTTAGTAGGCAATAGTTTGCTTTGGCGAAATTTTTCAGTTTTTCTACTCCTATGGGGGTGTCAGGTTTGATCTTTACTTCAAATGAGACAGACGTATGGTCTGACCTTACCAGGGAGGGCAACATACAGGGGGTAATGCAGTGACTCCCATGTTGGTGAGCACTAGGTCCAGGACATTTGAGCCCCTTGTGGGGATGCAGACCAACTGTTCCAGGGCATTTGAATTAACAAAGTCCAGGAACTTCATAGCGATTGTGTTTGTGCTCATGTAAGTCACTCAGTTGATGGAAGGATAGTTGAAATCTCCCATGACCAAGATGTTTGGCTGTATACTAAACAACTCTAGGAAGTCCAGGTAGGTAGGTGTACTTCTCTTGGTTCATGGTAGGGGACCTGTAGCTAGCGATGATGTGAAGAGGTATTTTACCTATAGTTAATTGGACTGGAGTGGCTCAAAAGAGTTGTACTGTTCCACCAGTCTCAAGGTGTATTTGTATTTAATGAAGATGGATACACTCACCTTTCTCATTCTTTCATGCTTGTTTTGTGGTCTGAAAGTGTGAAAGGCATTGTAGCCTTGTACAGCCAGGGTACTTTCAGCGGCCTTGAATCAAGTCTCAGTGACTGCACACACATCATCATCTTCCAAGGTGAGGAGTGCTTCCAAGGAGTGCAGTTTACTGTTTAAGCTCCTAGCACAAGAAGCTAAGACAGTTATTGAAATCAATCATTGTAGCATCATCCTAGGTAAAGGTAGAATGCTGCTTAGGGCTAGAGACATACCTGCCTGGGACACACAATCTGAGAGTTCAGTCAAATCTCCCTTCATATAGTCCAGAGAGGTACATCTCAAGTCATTCACACCAACATGCACTATGACAGAGTCATAATGTTACTTGTTGTTGAGCGACTTGAGTGCATGCGTGATATGATGGATCCTGACGCCTGACATGCAGCTGACCGTGACCTTCTGTTTGTTCACCCTGGTGAGGGGGACATCTGTGTGTCTCACTATTGAGTCGCCTATGATCAGAACATTAGGTTTTGAAGTGTTTTGCCTTAGGGGCTTAATTGTTGAGATGCTGATATGTATGTTGTTATGTGTAGTGGTGGATTTTGTTTGTGTACCAGTATGTGTATGCTGTTTGCGCTTGGCAGGTCTCTGGTCTTTTGATAGGCTCTTAGAAAGTACCTCTGTGTATGTGGGTTTATGTGCCTTGACCTTATCTTGTGTGAGAGAGGAGTCATGTGTGTTGACAACTTGTTGTATGTCTTGTATACTGTTATGTGAGAGGACTGATTCTAATTTCATGATATAGTTACATCTCTCACATGCTGCGTTTGTTTGCTTTAGGAGCAAGTGATTGTCAGTATACATGAGGGAATTACTACATTACCTCAGGATGCCCATGTCAATCAGATTATTGGAAAAATGTTGGGAAACTGTCTGTCCTATATGGTAGGTATATATTCTAACTAGTGAGGATGGGCTAGATGGACCAGGATTTGCTTGTGAGACTAACAAACGTGGTTATTCTGTGGAGGGCTAAAGGTAGAAGACTGTTTCAACACCTCAGAATGCACAACTGAGTTGCTCGCTAGCTAGCAATGTGTAACTGCATTGTGCACAGAGAGGCAGTAGAGCTGAGGAGGGTTCTCTAGCAGATATCAAAAGAAAATTGTGCTTCTAAGCATTTGCGTCTATAAACAGCAGTACTAAATCCCACAGCATGGTGCACAGCTGCACACAAATGCAGGGCATAAACACAAGGGAAGTTACACAGTTTTAACACAAATTAACTAGCAGGAAAGCCCAAAACTGAGCCTTTTTCCAGTGATACCCAACTCAGATGGGTCATGGGCTACACACTTCTGCCACAAGGGTGTAGGAGGGCCTTGTTAATGTAGGATGGCTGGTTTTAGTCCTCAAGTAATACCAAACAGCCTAGGTTTAGCAAATCTGTGTTGGAAGTGTTATCTTACTTTCTATTGGACTCTTAGAGGTAAGTCACTATACAACTGCTGTATTTATTGTACACTGAAGGTATTACAAGTGGTTAAGATTGCTCCCAGATTCAGGAAAAAAAATGTTTCCATACCCTGATAAACCTTGGAAAATACTATGTGCATTGTGTGCCTATTTTTTTTAACTTACTTATAGGCTGTGTCACTAGTGTTTCCAACACAGTTTGTGCTTAGGTAGCATGTGCTTTAACTTGAATATGACCAGGCATAAGTCTGGAAATTCAGTTTTGACAAGTATCAGATTTTAAAAATATTCTCATACTCTGAAGGTAATTTTGCATTACAATGCACAGTTTGTTTACTTTCCTTAGATGCAGTTGTACCATGTTGTTAGACAATTCTTCATTGATGATGAAAGTATCAACCTACTTAGTGTGAAGTTTTTTTTTATATCAATAGTAGGTCAACAGGATAAACTTTTTGCATAAATGGCTTAAGCTTCTGTGCATCAGTGGCGGAAATTCCCAGTCTTTGATAGAGTCTGTTTCTACCTTTTGTGCTAAATTCTAATGCACTTACAGCAACTGCATTAATGTAGTGATGATTTTGTTAATATATCAGGATATCCATTGTAATGAGAGCCTTGTGGGGAATTAGATATGGTATTTTCTGAGCGTAGGTATTGTTGTTACATATCTCACAGTAACTGCCCCTTCTCTGGGACAGACACCCCATCCATGTGAAGCAGAGTTCTTCTTAATCCAATTCAAGTGTAATTCCCTGGTTTGGCACCTATGTCTCTAAAGGACACTGGCAGCCTGTAAATGGTTCATCTCCAGGCCCCTGCTTGTAAATGGTTCATCTCCAGGCCCCTGCTTGTAAATGGTTCATCTCCAGGCCCCTGCTTGTAAATGTTTCATCTCCCCAACCCCTGCTTACACTTATCATGGGTACCAAAATTTGTCAGAGATTTGGGATATATGGCTTACTTAAAAAGGCCCTTGTGGACTTTAACCTAGTAAACACATATGAACTAAATGTCTGTTGCCTAAGTAACTTGAAAACCATTTAATAGTTAGGAAGCTGAAATAGGAATGAACAAAGGAATTAAGTAAAAATGTATTCTGAATTGTTTTAATTCTGATATCAATAAAACTGCTTTGTTTGTGAAAGTAGCCAAACTAGATAATAAGATGATTACTAGGCAGTAAAGCTAATCATCTGTGCTCCTCTCTAATAGTATAATACAGAAATAGCAAGAAGCATCAGTAACTGTCTGGCACATTTTATTAAGTTTATGCTCACATGAAGCATTTAGCAAAAATAAGAAGCTGGAAAGTAGAACTGTGCAGGTACAACTCAGATTGATGTTTTCCAGAATTTCTACTGAAACATTCTGATGGCATATTTATTTTATTTAGGTAAGTAAACTGTATCAGGTTGCTTAGTTTCATGTGCAAATGGATGAAAGAAGCTTCAATGAAATTTTAGTTGAATTCTTAGATATCAAGACAGGCAGCACCGTGAAGGCTTAACAGTGAGAACTTAATAGCTTCACATAGTCATATATAGTGCCAGATATAGTCAGTCTAAGGAATACAGTTTTATTTATTTATTTATTTACCAGGAAAGTCCGACTCGGACAGATCCCATTTTCAGTGGAAGCTCAGGGAGAAATGCTCCAGAAACGTCACTGGAAAGTAGGAGGAAACCGGAGCACCCTGAAAAAACCCACGCAAACACAGGGAGGACATGCAGACTCTTCACAAAAGGCACCCCAGTCAAGAATTGAACCTGAGAATCTCTTGCTGTGAGGTGACAACATCAACTGCTGCACCACTGCGTTGCCACAATAAAAGTTTTCAAAACTCAGCCATAGGTGGCGTTATGCTGTGAAAATGACACTGCACCATACCTGGTGGCTACATTGATGTAACATAATGTGATGCTAATGAAGTGTATCACATAGGCAATAAGCCGTACTGCTGAAATTATCATCCCTGTGCACTGCATGATAAACAGTAACCTAAGTAATGGAAAAGGGCTAATGAACTTCATATTGCAAGGAAATGGAAGGTGTTTGACAGTAAAAACATACATGTGCACACAGGCACAATGGCAATGAAATGGTGACTAGTGGTATGGTATACTGTGTACTCTGGTGTAATGTCTACATGGCTATATTATAGGATATCCCTATATGATGTGCAGACCACTAGTGGTATGGTATACTGTGTACTCTGGTGTAATGTCTACATGGCTATATTATAGGATATCCCTATATGATGTGCAGACCACTAGTGGTATGGTATACTGTGTACTCTGGTGTAATGTCTACGTGGCTATATTATAGGGTATCCCTATATGATGTGCAGACCACTAGTGGTATGGAATACTGTGTACTCTGGTGTAATGTCCACGTGGCTATATTATAGGATATCCCATATGATGTGCAGACCTCTGCAGCTGACAGTATTTGAAGACATAACTCCTAACTGTTAATGGCTTGTAGGGACATTTAAAGTTGCACTTCAGCATGCACAATAGTGAAGGCATGAAGATTTGGACAGCAAATCAACCCCATCACAGGTACCATAGTTCACACGGATTGATTACTGGGGTGGAGTCACTGAGCATAGTCCATTTGCAGCTGATTAAGATTGTCCATGCAGTGTTTAACAAATATACAGAGGGATATGAACTTTTCAAGAGACATTGTTTCTTGATGCTTAATATATGTGTGTGTGTGTGTGTGTGTGTGTGTGTGTGTGTGTGTGTGTGTGTGTATATATATATATATATATATATATATATATATATATATATATATATATCTCTGACAGATAGCCAGGGAGGACACCCAACTGTTTTGCAGAAACATCTGGATAATGCCATAAGTGATTGGGATACATGTTACAGCCTCCTTAGAATATCACCAGAAAGACCTTACTGGACTGCAGGAGCTATGTAATGCCTTGAGGGAGAGTGCTCGTATATGGGTTTAAAGACTGCAGGAGCTATGTAATGCCTTGAAGGAGAATGCTCATATATGGGTTTAAAAAAACACATTTTATGTAGAGGGCTAAGCACAGTATATATTTTTTGTATAAGTGTTTGGCAATGTATTCTGTTTTTTTTTTTTTGCAGAAAGTTACCCTCATGTACACTGGAAACATGTGTCTACATGGCATGGCAGGTTTGACTTTCATGGACTTCCTATGTTTGCCTCTGCCTGAAAAATGTTAACCACCTCTTAAATGTTTTTAATCATATTTACTTGTAAAAAACGTCTGGTGGTCTTCATTATTATGATGACTATTATTATTATTATTATTATTATTATATAGTGTGTGCCTGACTGTTTTGAAATCCTTCGGATCCAGTACATTTATTGCATGCTTCAGGCAATGCCTTGCCCAAAGTTTAAATTATTTAGTAATACAACCCATAGAATGAACAAAGGATGCACAATATATTTTGTTGCATACTTGTAATAATCAATGAAAAGGTACAGTGCATGGTAGGACTCTGAGAAGCAGTAATTAAAAAACAGTTATTGCAAGACTAACCCTCATGTTGTGCTGGAAACAATATTTCTTCTCAACAGTCAGTACAGGCTTTGGATGTTAGCAAGTATAACACCATATGACAAGTATCTCTGACTGTACAGACCTTAGCAGATGTTCTGTCAATGTGAGGTTATTAAGACAAGTGAGGTAACAATCTGAGATATTTAAACCATGTTAATCATCCCAAGTTACTCACAAAGGGTAATTCATGTACTCAGTGGATGTTAAAATAAACAAACCTCTTTCTGATGCTGAGCCATATAGCAACAATTTTCTTTAAACTGGTGAAATGGTCACATTTGGTGAACGTCAGGTGGATTCTGCAAAGATTGTTGAGCGGGATTTTCTTGATTACATCAGTGGATTTTCTGGCAGACCAAATAACCATGCCATCAGCATATAATGAATTACAGATGCCTGGGTCAGACACTGCAAATTAATTAATGAAGAGAGAGAATAGGCAGGGACTCACAATGTCCTGGCTCATAGCCCAAAGGGATAAATTCCAAAAGAAAAAAGGAATCCAGCCACCATGGCTAATTCAGACTTTTAACAAAACAGGTAAGAGCTTTCGCAGAAATAAAGCCCGCTTCTTCAGACCATTAACAAACTTAACATGACCCAAATACTATTATACAAAATAAAAAAAAAAAACACACCCGGAAGAAACATTCTAACTATTTAAAAACACAATCCACTCGGGATCATGAACAACCAATGTAAATGCATCATGGAAACACTCCTATCTAAAATTATAAATATTAATGGTGCAATATGAAAACAAATTGGAATCAAAGGAGTGCATACCTCTGATACATATAAATACTAATGTTTGAGGGGCTGGGATTTCAAGACCAGCTTGAAAAGCTCATATTCATTCAACCCTGGTTATACATTGCCTTTCAATAAAAGTATCCACTTCATTTCTTTCTTTTCAGTAATACAATTAACCCCCCCCCCATGCTTGCAAATACTAATTCAAGAATGAGAAACTTAAAGCTATGCTCATTACTGTTATCTAAAACATGCTTAGCTAAAGTGCTCATAATCTTCTGGTTGCGTATATCACCTATATGCTCCAGAATCTTATCTTTAAACGTTCTATTAGTTTTGCCGATATAAAAGGCGGCACATGCAGTACATCTAGCATAATAAATCAAATTCTTAGTCCTACCGTCCACATAAAAATCAAGACTAATTTCTTGCTTAGTATGTGGGTGTAAAAAAGAAGTAGAAGTCCAAATATATAGGCAAGCCTTACATGATCGGCAATGATAGGTTTCACATCTATCTGATATAGCATGGGAGATCTGTTAAAAACTTTTATAGCATAGTTGTTGCTTTAATGATAAATTGTTTCTGAAAGAAAAAAGGTTTCTCATCTAAAACTTTTCTAAGATCGGGAATTGGCCAATAGAAGCAGCCAATCCTTTTTAATATCATCACAGGTAACAGTGATGTTACTGGAATAAGTAAGAAGCAATCTATTATTGCTAGAATGAGTAAAAAAAGTCTGTAACTGTTGCAAATTGTTTGTGTAGGCTGTGATAGCCGATTTATAGCATTTATAAGTGTTTACTCTATCTGTTTCTGCTTGTTTTCTGAAAAAAAAAAAAAAAATATCTCTTGTTTTCCCGCCTTACTGAGCTAGAATAGTCCAGTTTCAGAGCTTGCTGATCCCTGGGCTTTGTTTGCAGTTCCTGTTACTGATCCTTTACCTAATTTGGAAGAGAGGAAGTTCCCTTGCTTACCAGTGGGAGTGGGAAGCATTGAGCTGCCTGTTGGTCCAGTTTTGTGAGGTTTCAGCCAGCAACTTGTAGTTTATTGGTCGTTTTGGGCCAGTTCCTAGCTTCTTTCAGCCCCCTGATATAAAAAATGCTAAACGCGCGTTTTTTAGCTTGTACCTACTCAGCACAGATCCTCGTGGTGGCCAGCAGAGTAATCCAAGCTTCAGAGAGCTAAAAAAGCGACTTTACCTGATTTAAGTATATTTTTGTGGCTTTCCACTTCTATTTATCTAGCAACTGTATTTCGCCTGCTTGCTGATACATTGTTATTGTTTATTCTGCATTTATTCTGTTATTGCACTTGTTTCTCAGTTTGTTACTTTTAAAATCTGTAACTGTTGCAAATTGTTTGTGTAGGCTGTGATAGCCGATTTATAGCATTTATAAGTGTTTACTGTATCTGTTTCTGCTTGTTTTCTGAAAAAAAAAAAAAAAAAAATATCTCTTGTTTTCCCACCTTACTGAGCTAGAATAGTCCAGTTTCAGAGCTTGCTGATCCCTGGGCTTTGTTTGCAGTTCCTGTTACTGATCCTTTACCTAATTTGGAAGAGAGGAAGTTCCCTTGCTTACCAGTGGGAGTGGGAAGCATTGAGCTGCCTGTTGGTCCAGTTTTGTGAGGTTTCAGCCATCAACTTGTAGTTTATTGGTTGTTTTGGGCCAGTTCCTAGCTTCTTTCAGCCCCCTGATATAAAAAACGCTAAATGCGTGTTTGCGCGATTTAGCGCGGAGCTGCTACCGTTGCACACTAGGGCAGCGCCAGTTAAGCAGATTTAAACTATTAGGGCTACCTAAAGTCCACTCTTCAAATTTTCCCTTAAAACTACCTTCCTCGAACTATACTACTGATCTAATCAGCATATCCTATAACTAAAAGATCATCTCTACCTAACTCCGAGTAGCCTATTCTGTATCTGTCAAACCTAGCACTTGCTCCTACAGTACTTATCACCGAGATACAGCACTCTTGTTATAGATAGTACCCCAAAAAGGCGAAACCCCATTTCTCGGACACCCACATCCCCGGAATCTCTTTTTAAAGTTTTTGTCTATTCCTTCTAGCATGTCGAGGGATCAGTTGCTAGTATCCTCTCCTGCTCAGCTGGTGAACCTGGGAATATTGAGGCAATGTTACAATTGCCTCATGTACACAGACAACCCTCTCCTCCTCCCACAAAACACAAATACATGCGAGAGATGCAACTATACTGCCAAACTGGAGGCTGAGCTCTCTCAACTTAGGACTGGCAAGACCAGACAGGAGGAGAAGGTTACCACACACACTATAGACCCAGTCTCACATAGTACCATCACAACCTCAAATCATACACATAAACACACAAAGACATACTCGGAGGCTCTGATCAGAAATCTACCAAAACAGCAGAGGCCACCAAAGCAGACACCCAAACAACCACCACCTCAGAACACAACACCTGCAACATATAGACCTCACAGTCAGAGTGTCAAACAGTCACAGCCCTTAAGGCCAAACACAATGCCAGACACACTAGTCATTGGTGACTCCATAGTCAGACACACTGACGTCCCACTCACCAGACTGAGTAAGGAGAGAGTTACTGTAAGCTGCCTGTCGGGCGCTAGAATCCGCCACATAACGCAAGCACTCAGATCTCTCAGCAGCAGGTACAAATACGACTCAGTTATTGTCCACGCTGGTGTAAATGACCTGAGACATACCTCCTTGGACTACATGAAAAGAGACATTGAGGAGCTCTCTGATTATGTAGCCCAGGCAGGTATGACCCTGACCTTGAGCAGTATCCTACCTTCACCAAGAATGATGCCACAATACAGAGATAAGATGATCAGCTTTAACAATTGGCTTAAACTCTGGTGTCATTCAAAGGGGATCCAATGTCTGTCTGCCTGGGATGACATGCTGGACAAGCCACGC
Organism: Protopterus annectens; assembly: GCF_019279795.1. Lineage (NCBI taxonomy): Eukaryota > Metazoa > Chordata > Ceratodontiformes > Protopteridae > Protopterus > Protopterus annectens. The sequence continues at coordinate 1,026,262,856 of NC_056731.1, read as the reverse complement.
TGCCGCAAGGGACGGCTTGCACCTGTCACCCTGGGATTCGGATATTGGCAAAGGCTCTTGCCACCCCATAGTGCCTTTTTAGGCAAGGCTCAAATTCTAAACCTACCACCCTAGAACACAAAAAGGAAAAAACTAAGGGTAATGCTGCTCAATGCCAGAAGTCTAAATCTCAAAATGCACGCCGAGGCCCTTCTCAGTATGGAGAACATCGATGTCTGTGCTGTGACAGAAACCTGGTTCAAGGCTCCTGAGAGCACCCCAGCACTAACAGGTTTTACCTCATACCATGCATTCCGCCCCAAAATCCGGACAATACCAAGAAAGGAGGGGGTATCCATATTCATCAAGGACACCCACACCTCAAGACTGGTGGCAACGCACGATGCATCGGAGACCATCCAGGTGCAATTAACCATAGGCAAGACTGCTCTGCAAATTGTAGCATGTTACAGGCCACCCTCACAAACTCAGGAACCTCACATGGCTTTCCTGAAAACACTGGAGGGATAAATGTATCTCCAAACACCATCATACTAGGTGACTTCAATTACCCTAATATAGACTGGGAACACTACTCAAGCCCAAACACCCTAGCCCAAAAGTTCCTGGAATTCATAAACTCAAATGCCATGGAACAACTAGTCACCATCCCCACAAGAGGAGAAAACATACTTGATCTCATCATCACGAACATGGGAGCACAATGTTCAACACTGGAAGTATACCCCTCACTGGTGAGATCAGATCACAAACTAATCTTGCTGGAGGTCCTCATCCCACCCCACCTGAAATAAAAAAGACCACAGTAAAAAACTTCTCGAAAGCCGACTTCACACTTCTAAAGACTAGTGTGGTCTCCTTTAAGGCCCCTGAGCCAGCGGAAAACAGTACTCAAGCCACTGAATCACTTACAAATGCCTTCTACCAGCACCTGCAGCACTGCATGGATAAGGCAATCCCAAGCAAAACAAAGACTCTTTGTACCAAGGGCAAGCGTCCAGTCTGGTGGACCCCAGCCATAAACAAACTCTACAACAAAAGGAGGAAGCTACTACAAGATAGAGCAAAATCCTTAAAAGGTAAGACACCCTTGATCACTATAAGTAAAAAACTAAGAGCTCTCATAAAATCATCCAAAGCAAATTTTGAGAGAAAAATAGCTAAAGACTCAAAGGACAATCATAAGGCCTTCTTTAGCTATGTTAGAAACCTGGGAGGAAACTCCCAGATATGCTCAGAACTAGTTCAAAATGATGTGAAGATTACTGATCCTACAGACATTGCCAACATACTGGCTGACAGGTTCAGCGCAAACTTCTCTCCTCCCCAAAAGGAGAGATATCTATACCAAATGGTTGCAGCCCCCAAACATCTCAAACGCCCAAGTGAGAACTGCTCTCTCCAAAGCAAAACACAGCATCCATGGGACCTGATGGTGTCCCAGGCTGTGTGCTCCACGAACTCAACGAGGAATTAAACCCACAGCTAGGACAGCTGTTTAATCATAGTCTCACCTCTGGATACGCACCCAGGAGTGGCGCACTGCGACTGTGGTCCCACTTCACAAAGGCGGTGCCTCCACAGACCCTGGAAATTACCCGCCCATTAGCTTGACAAGCCTTATCTGCAAAGCTATGGAGAGGATCATAATGGACCTCATAAATAAAGACATAGGGAATTTGCAGACTTTGGATCCAACCCAGTTTGGCTTTGTCAAAGGCAGATCATGCCTTTTAAACTTGGTTGACTTTTTCAAAACAGTCACCAAAGCCATTGATGAGGGAAAGGCAGTCCATACAGCCTACCTCGATCTGGCGAAGGCCTTCGATACAATACCCCACTCGGGTATCATTGAAAAACTCATCAGCTTAAATGTTAACCCATACATCACAAGATGGGTTGCAAACTGGCTGAGTGACAGAACCCACAGGGTCAGAGTTGCTGGCGCCATGTCAGACTCAAAGCCTGTCACAAGTGGTGTCCCACAGGGCTCAGTCCTGGGCCCACTCTTGTTTGGCATCTACTTTTCCAAGTACAAGCAAACACAGGAGGGTTATGGCTGACAAAGTTTGCAGATGACTGCAAACTTGGCGCCAGAAGTCGAAAACACATCTGACACAGATATCCTTCAGAAGGGTCTCACAGAAACGGATGACTGGTGCCAGAGCCATGGCCTAAAGTTAAATGCCAAAAATGCATAGTCATACCCTTCGGGAAAAACAAGGTTACCCCTAGCTACCATATAGGTGGTAATCCTCTGAGCACAGAAGAAGTTATCAGGGACCTGGGGACCCAGGTTGACAGTAGCCTGTCATTCGACACCCATGTAGCTAAAGTAGTTAGGAAGACCTTCTACATTGCCCACCTCATCATGAAGGGATTCACATCTAGATCAAGGGAGGTCATAGTCTCCCTATACTCATCACTCATCAGACCAATGATTGAGTACAATGCCCCATTCGGAATGTATCTGACCCGACACTTGCAGCAGCTAGAGAGGCCACAAAAGTTCCTCACCAAAAGGATAAAGGGTCTCAAAATCTGTCCTATGCTGCCCGACTGAAAGAACTCCAGCTCTATTCAGTCGCACCGCTGCTCAGAGGTGACCTTTGCCTGACATACAAGGCCATGTCAAACCCAGAGTTGATGAATATGCTTCACCTCAAAAAATCTAGATCCGTCAGAGCCACAAGGGCGGGAGACTTAAACCTCGACACGGCTATTAATAGGACGTGCTGGAGGGATAGATTCATCACCCAAAGATTCCCTATGCTGTGGAACAAAATCCTGGTATATGTGAGGCAGGGCACCTCGCTGGCCTTGTTCAAGAGAAATCTTGACCAATGGATGGGAGATCGCAGATATACTCCAGGGATTACCTCAGTGTCACTGCTAGACAGAGGCACAGCAAAATAATGGGTATAGTTCCCCATACAAAAGGGGTGGCTTAAGCCACAAAACTATGGGCTAGGCTTATAAATGCCCTCGGGCAGATAGCCTAGTATGACCCTATGAACCTATGAGTGCTGGTCCATACAGAAGTAGTAGCTACATTTTCAACAGAACCAGAAAAATACGGTCTCCTTACAGTATCACAAACTGACCAAGCTTCACCTAAACTTTTATCAACATCTTCAACACTGTAGCCCTGATCTAAAAATCTTTCCTTATGGTATTCAAAGTTACTCCTAACTCTACATGTTCTTTATGTACTTGCATTGCTCTCTTTTAGGACATTCCTACTAACATGTCTCAGGTGCATACTAGTCTTGTGCAATAAAACATTTTTCCTACATGGTTTTCTGTAAATACCTGTATTGAACCTCTTACAATCATCATTGTTAATATAAATATCGAGGAACTCTATTGCTTTATCAGAAACATGATGACTAAACTTCAGAAATGTCGTGGTGCCATGTAAATATTTAATAAAATCCATCAATCTGTCTAAACTACTATTCCAAATAAAAAAAAAGACATCAACAACAAATCTTCTGTAAAAATTAAGATACTGCATATATAAATTATTATTAAATACGTAAACATTCTCCCAGTGGGCTAAAACAACATTGGCATAACTATTGGCACAAGCCATGCCCATCGCCATGCCAACCTTTTGTAAATAATACTCATTATTAAATATGAACACATGTTGCCTCACAGTAAGATGTTGTCCTGTTCGATTCTCAGCTAGAGCATCTTCTGTGTGGAGACATGCGTGAATGGGCATACCTTCGTTGAAGGTTGTGCATCAGAGCTGGCAACCCGGCACATAAAAATCTACTGCCAATCATTAGTGGACCAGAGTTCCGCTGTGGCGACCCCTAACCAGGAAAAGCCGAAAGACACAACAACAACAACAACATTAAATATGAACACATTGTTCTCCAAAATCAAGTCTATTAAATCACAATTCAACTAAACTTTCCTAGCTGGAAAGTCAGGATTCCCACTCAAATATAACCTAACATTTTCTACTCCTATATCATTAGGAATAACAGTAAACAAAGACATTACATCAAGTGTTACTAAATATAATTCCTCATTCATAGATCATGATTGATACCAGTGGCAAAAGTCACTCAAAAATGTTTTTGTGTCTTTCAATACTCTGTCATTATTGTCTAGTACTTTCCTTAAAATCTTCTCAACAAAAATAGAAAGTGTCCCAGCCCCTAGTGGAAATAATGGGGCACATAGCTGGTTTATGAACATCTTTATGGACTTTAGGGAGCCCATATAAAATTGGGGTCACAGGATACTCCACTGCAAAATATTTAAACAATGCTTGATCAACTGAACCACCTATCAGCAAATCATGCACTAAAAAATGCACTTTATCAATAGTACTTGTAACTACTCTTTTACTAATCTGCAGATATGTATCTCTACCAGACAATAATTCAGCCATTCTGCTTAAATAAAACTCCTTATCCATAACAGCAATTTCCCCTCCTTTCTCACATGGATGTATGACAAATTGAGGGGTTGTGCCAAGCTCCTGCAAAGCTTTTTGCTGTTCTAAACTCATATTATAATAAGACTTTTTATGTCCAGCTGTTAAGTTCTCACAAATTTTATTTTTGCAGAGTCCTATAAAGACATCCAAATATGGATGCGTTACAGGACTGAATGTCCTGGATTTCTTAAAGATATCATAATCATCATATGAATGTGGATAGAATAAGAAGAGAAAAACTTTACTTGCAAACAATCTCAGGTCTATCAATATAGCAGTTAAATTAGAGGTTCTACTCGGAATGAAATTCAAGCCTTTTTTTAAGTACCGAGATCTGTTCATCAGTAAAATCAAAAGAAGAAATATTAAAAAAAAAATAACCCATTTGGTTTTGTAACAAATGCAATAAAGCCCTGACTTTGCCCCAGGTAGTCCATGTACATCTAGCAGTATGGCAGCTGAAGGGACCAGGAGAGGGAGAATGATATTGAGTAAGCGACGCCACTTTGCCTATCCTGGAGCATAGGACACACCTTGGCCTGCTGCAATTGTGCAGTGAGTAAACTGCTGCAGTAGTGTGGACAGGACAGTCTATAAGATCATCAGATGTCCCAATTGATAACGCCCAAATCTCACCTCCATAAGGGGAAAGAATAGGTGTAGGGATTCACCTCAATAAAGGAATAAATGGGTCTGTTTGGATGCAGGGAGGCTTGAACAGTTGGAAGATCCTATGGACCCCACAGAAAAAGGGCATAGATGGATAAAGACCTGACTGCAACCCAGGTGACCTTGAATTCAGTTAGTGGCTTGGGAACTTGACAGAGCTGGCAGGGAGGGTAGGCTTGGCCATCATGTGGAGGGGGGGGGGCAATCATGTGCTGTAGCAGTCCCTCAGAGGAAGGGGGCAGGCTCATGACTTGGTGCTATCTGTGTGGTCCAGCATGCTGCTAATGAGTAATATCCTTCATTGATCAAGTAAACAGAAGTGTGCATTTGTTTAGTTGAAGGCGTTGTGACCCTGTGGTGATATGGGTCACACATTACTCAACCCATGGGGGTAGGTTAGGCTAAATAAGTAAAAAATGTCCTCCTGATACTTAAGGGGATTGAAGAACCCCTTACTGATGCCTCTAGACAGCTCTTAACATAGTGGATCTAGGGAGATCCCTAACACTTGGGAAGAGTCCATTTCGGGAGGCTTGATGGTCAGCAGGGACTGAGACAAAAACATACAAGAAAAAAGTGTCCCAGGATGGAGTCTTCTGGCACTCCTATTGAGAGAGGAATAGTTTGAGAGAGTAAATGGTCCATGCTCACCTTGAAAGACTGGGTGCTGAAATAACCATATATCCAGCTGGGCATGCTAGACAGAATAAAAAATTTCTACAAGTCAGTAAGTAGTGACTACATTGATTTTCTCTTATCTGTGTTGGTTAGGTTAGCATTTGTAAGTTAATCTTCACTTAACCATGTTAGCTAAGTAGTAGTACTAAAGAGACTGTGACAGACTGGGTACTATGAACCTTCAGAAAGCCATGTTGCCTTCAGAAATCACAGGAAAATACAGGTAAACTGGCGCACTACAGAATTTACAAAAATTTTAGAAAATGGAGTAAGGAGTATGAACACTCTATAGGTGTCCACAATACCGGGAGGCTCCTTTCTGTAGTGGTATAATGATGGCAGATTCCCATAGCTCTGGAAATGTTTCTAGTACCAAACAGATGCTGACAAATGTGTTGAAGTGAATGTAAATGAAGGCATCATAAATCTTTACAAACTTAGATGTGAGCCTATATACATACATACATACAAATATTTCAAGCATGTGCATTAATGCCCTTCTAGCTTGCCAGTACCCAAAATACTTGTTCTCATAATAAGTGTCCAGGCTGTTCATAAAAATATCTAAACTAGTACTTGATTTAATATAATGTGGCAGTCTGTTCCATGCATCAGTTACTCTGTCAGAGAACCAATTAGTACACTTCTCATTCCTATAGAATCTTCTACATAGGTTGTCTGATGATTCTCTTGTACTTTTTGATAACCCCAAACATTCCCAACGGTAGCTGTCTCTAAATTCCCCTATATACCTCTTAGATATCTGTAAGAGACACTGTACAAGTTCAGATATTTTAGTCTTTCATAATAACTTAAATTTTCACATCCATGGATGCCCTTGATATATTTCCGCTGTACTCTTTCCAGTTTACTCATCCTAGTTTTTTTACAGGGTTTCAATATTGTTATTCCATACTCAAGTTTGGGTCTAATGTACCTAACAAACAATGTCTTCATCATTTTTGACTTCCTAGACTTTGTAATTCTTTTTATACAACCTATAGTTCTATAACTATCATTAACCAATTGGTTGATATGATTAGAAAAACTCATAACTGAATCTACCCATATACCCAGGTCCTTAAATGAGTCTACAGTTTTAATCACTGTGTGCTGTATTAAATATTCATCTATGTATCCCAAATCTCATATGCTTAATTTTTATGTATTTATCAGCATATTATTCTCCTATGCACAAATGGTCAATTTATTCAAGTTATTTTGTAGACATGCCTAATCTGTAACACATGTAATCAATTTAAACAGTTTTAGATCATCTGCATATAGATTGTAGAATATCTCAGATGAAAATGTTAGGTCTGAAAGATACAATCTAAACAAGTAAGGGCCTAGGACAGAGCCCTGCGGGACACTTTGACTATAACCAAGGATCTCACTTGTCCAGTTGCTGTATGATACTTGCCATGTCCTATTTGTAAGCCGTGCAGCTATCCATCTTATCGAGAATACATCAATACTTAGTTGTATTAATTTATTGATCAGTGTTTTGCGTATGACCCTATCAAATGGTCTGTCAGTACTGTGATCTGGTATACCTTCTGGAATGCAGTCTGTTAGAAAGTGAATGCTGTAGTAAAACTACCTCTATATTTCTTAGATTCACAGTGGAGCTGCATGGGTGTGTGTGAGGTAGGTAATGTCAGTAAAACAATTAGTAAACTTGTTGAGAATACTAGGTGATTACTAGTGGTTAGTATGAGTGTGTTAGCTGCTCTAATTGTACACTAGAGATTATTGATCTTACTACTAAACACTCTGTGGATTACCCAGTGACTTTGCCTGCCAGGCTTATTTTCACTGACCTTCTGTTAGGATCTGTTCTTATCGGCATAACACATGCGCTAAAAGAAATACATTATTTATGGCATCCAAACTGCATTTTTAATTGTAGTTTTCAGTTCGTACCACCAAAGAAAGCCAGGGATCAGGTACTTCCATAATTCTTCGGGAAATAATACAAAATATTTATGTAGCAGCAGAAGCAGTGTATTCACTAGGCATTCTAGGGCATGGTTACTGTTTTCTTGGACTGTAATTCAAACCTAGTTGGTAGAAGCAAACGCTGTTGGTAAATGATCTAGAGCTGACATATTTGAACTCTTGATGGTGACGATGGTTGAGATTAACATAGTAAATGCAGTGGTCACTATAGAATGATTGTTGAACTTGCAGTCTGTGATCAGGTCAGCTTACTTAAGTCTGGCTCCAGCTGTCTGATGTATCAGATGAACTATTGTGCTCTGGAATCTCTAAGCACTTGGCTTGAACAAACAAGGTACCATGTTGCCAGACACCTTAAAAACAACAACTGAGGAAGATGCAAGGAGGTTATAGAAGACAGCAGTGGTAGCCATTTAAACCCCATCACACGTTTGTTATTAGAGACTGTGACTAAGGGGGTTGTAATACATTTGAAGACTAACAAAATACCTCTATCAATTCTAACTGTGGTCCAACTCCTGGTTAGTGGCCTTGACAGGATTAATGAAGTGTAGCAAGTGAGAATGAAATGAGGTAGTCTTTCCTTTACCAATGACTTAGGATAGAGTTAATGGCTAACCTGTTAATGCATACTCATTTACTTGTGTTTGTAATGTAGCTTTTTGGCTGGTTTCTTATTGCAGCATTATCACACACCTGACCAATGATAAATTTCCAGATGACTAGTTATGCTATGTCGCTCATTTAACATTTTACCAATATCTTTAACATTCATGGTGATACCTCATTTGGATCTTGAGACATACTCATTCCTTTAACTTCCTTCTAAACCACACAATTTGTACTATCGACATTTGTCACCACATTACATCCTAATACCTTCCCATACTGGCAACCCTTTTGTATTGATTCATTCAGAAAATTGCTAAAATCATTTCCTAACTAGCTTTAAAGAGCCATGGTGTACTCTGTGATGAGTAATATGGCTTAACAGCTGGGCAAAGCACACTCAGTACTTGATTGTTATGCACAAACTCAGTTTACAAAGGGACTGGCTAAAGTACTCTTTCCTGGGGCTATATTTGTTGATTTAACAAAACATTAAACTTGTTGCCCCACTAACTTCTCTTTGTTGAACTACCAGATATGTGGTATGTACTTGGACAAGGGATAATTCAAAGTCCAAGTTAATGGAGATCTCTCTCCTTCTGAAACATTAACCTCTGGAGTCCCAGAACAATCACTTACAGGTGTGGTATTTGCTGCAACAATTTTAACTTTTTTAGCTTACAACATCCCCAAAAGCATGTTGCATTTGATGGATTTGTTGTTATAAATATAGACCATTCAGTATCTGCACTCAGTGATATTTGGCTTAAGGTACAGGGTGCTGCTCACTTATGGTTTGCCAAAAAAAAGTGTGTGTTAACATCAGTGAGACCAAAGCCTGTGCCCCTAACCCCAAACTAAGAGCATCTCTAAACTGGAACATTAGTGTGCCTGCAGATGGACCCAGGAAATCTGCCAATTAACTTGCTCTTTTAAAGTCTTTAGATGTCTTTTCTGCATATATCCTTCCCTTGATTTGGCCACTTGTCTAAGGTGTAGTCGTCAAGATGCATTCATTCCTGCCTGTGCTTCTATTCATATACTCATATGTGAATTGCTGCTCACCATGATGGATCCTGCACACTAAGTCATATGATGTACCAAGTGCTACAACCAAAGAACAAAAATTATATAGGAAGGTAAAATTATGTGTAGATAGACCACACAGTTGTACTTAGTACATCTAACATTACAGCAATTGTGTCACAACAACTTGAGTGCACACACATGCATTTACAACAGGTTGTCGTTTTATGAAGTAATGCAACCTAATAAGAAGCATTTTATTTACAAGGGAAAAGTCCCCCTCCACCTGCAACTTTTGGGCTTCACCTGCATCACCTGCTCACTTTATTTTCCCTGTGAGGTCACTACGTAATAGAGAGAGAAGGATCACTGAAAGCTAATGTTAAATCTGTCTTGCTTTTTTCCTAAGGTGCACCATCCACCAACTACTCACTGTAACATGAGGGCTTACAATCATGTTGTATTAACAAGTGAGCAATAAAATATTAAGAAACACCCATTTATCACCTATGATGCAAGCTAGAGTGAACCAAGCAAGTGACTGTGTGCCTCAGAATCAAATGAGGATACAAAATACTTCTGTCACAATGTCTTATGTGTAGTGTTCTGTAGAGAAATGCAATGACTCCGCTTCATGTTATCTTGTAACTGCAAGGTGATGCTAAACTTACTGAGAGTTATGGCATTGTGGCCTAAGGTATGACTCTAACAGACGAAGATGTTACACTGATTAATTATCATGCCTTTCTGATCATATATTATGTTTACTTATGATTTCAGAATCCCCAAAGACGTTACAAGAAAATTCCCCTTCACATATATTTTTATCTTTGCAGATTTTCTAGAGAGGTTCACTAGCACACTTTTAAACAACTGACGGGCAACTGGAGTTCCTGCTAATAATGCAGAAACTTAATTAGTCCTTCTGGTATTTTTGTAGAGCTGCCTAATACTGAACAAGTAATTGAGATCTGGAAATGTTTACTCGCCAGGCCATTAGCTGACTCATGCGTTTGGTCTGGAGGGTATTATGCATGCCAGCTTTATGTCTCTATGCAAAGTATGATATGAGTCATTGTCTGCACTATTTTGGCTACTGTTATGGGAATCTGAAAGAAAGGATGCATGAAAAACAATTCAGGAAGTTAAAGACTATTTAAAACACTGTGTGTGTGTGTGTGTGTGTGTGTGTGCGCGCGCGCGCGCGCTCACAAGCGCTTTTGTAGGTATTAGGTAGCTTTTTGGGGAGAGATTAATTGCAAAAAAAGGAGTGCAACAACAAATATTCATATGGGCTTGTTGCAAGACTATACAAATCCGATATTAGTTTCCCTAATCTGCCTAAAATCTCCCACTAATCCATGCTTCATCTTGAGCTGATGCTGACTGGGCATAAGATTAGAGACTAGACCCCTGGCTACTACCTTTGGGAAGGTTACAGAAGAATGTAGACTGGTATCACATGTAGTTGCTCATTTGTTTCCAATTCAGTGGAAATATAAAAAAGGAGAAAGACCAAAAATGCTTAACACAAATATGTGTTTATGGTAAAGTAAAATAAAGCAGCAGCTATATTATGCTAGGGGTGGAATTTTTATTAGATAAGCTGCAGTGTTATCTTCAGCATTTCATCAAGTCACAAGTAATCTTTTTTACCCTGTAGTATATAATGCAATTCCTTTGAGGTATGGCAAAACATGATCATTAAGGGAGTTTAAGAAGTTGTCCCATCAACTAATTGTAAGAGTAAAAAATGTATGCACATGCACGACCAATTCTGACTGAAATCATTTTGTCATTTATGTGGAACTACAGCTACAGTAAATATTTATAGTGCTGATCCTGTTAGACCGAAGCCATAAGTTTTCTGGTCCCCTCAAATGGGTTGAAAAGCTGTTGCCTTCTTGTTTTTATGATTCTGAGAATCACCTTCATGAACTTCATTAAAGCTTCAGTACTATAAAATTAAATAGGTAGTCATTTATACCACCAGCAGTAAGTGTGGACAGTTACTCCATGCTTCAGTGGCTCAGAGTGTACTGTGTGTAACTATTTACAAGTCACATCATCATCTGTTTTGTCTGTGGCCAGTCGCACTTGTACTGCATTCACCACTGTTAGCATACACCCTGAGTTTCTCAGTAGGACCCCCCCCCCCCCACTGTGTATAACTGTCAGATTCCTACATTCTGTTATTGTCATCATTTCTTGCTTGACCTTGTTTGCAGTCTGTTCATATGTATGATGCTGATTTCCTCATATCCAGATTAAACAGTCTTCTCTCACAATTAAATAAGACTATTTGCTTTTTGTTTTGGGGATTTAAAGGTGGTTTGTGCTTATTAGGAATAGAAGAGTGATATTCAATGGGAATTTGAATTTGCCAGGAGGAGACTGGGGGAATGAAGTCTTGGACCATTAGAGATTCAGTCAGCTATTGTAATACTTACTGAAAAGCATGGAATTCTGGATGTGGTCCTAACTGTGGTTGAAGGGGGTTATGGATACTAATAAACCTGTAGTGATTGTGCAACTGATGTGCACTAAGGACTGTACAGGAAAGGTAAGCAAAGAAATACAAGTAGAGTGGTGGGAGGCTTTAGGGGAATGGATTATGCATAGCCTGCGGAAAGAGGCAAACAGAGTTCAGAGCTCTGGAGGCAAAATGACTGGGTGAATAAGCAAAGGGAATGGATGGATCTAGGATGGTGTATTCAGAGGCGCAGACAAGGGAAAAAGATAAGCATGCCAATGTGGTGACATAGGAATGTGGGGCTAAAAAATAGAACAACAAGTACAGTATAACTGAGGTCAAAGGACAACATGTACAGTATAACCGAGGTCAAAGGGTAGGGGTCAGGAGATAGATAAGGTACAGTCCTAGGAGGAAAGTAGATAATTAAAGGATGTGATCACAACAAAGATACAAACTGGAAGGAAATTGGCAAAAAGGGTCAAGACGTTTCTGTATTTAGTAACAAGCCAGAAGGGAGGGACAGACCAGGCCTAGCTGATGAAGGATGGAAGTGAGATCACAGAAAACAGGAAGGAATTAGTTGTACCGAATGAATATATCACCTGTCTTCAAGAAGAAAATATCAGGGGAGGGGGCAACACCTAGAGGAAGTGAGGGTAGAGTGGGAGAGCAGTGGCTGGATGCCAGAAGAGAAGGATGTGGAGAGGAAATGGGCTACTCTAAGGGATGGTAATACACAAGGAACAGATGGGCCTCCTCTTACACTCCTCAGAAAGCTGGCAATTGTGTTGGAGAAGTCCATGATACAGAAGTGGCTGAAAGACAAAAAACAGCAAGAGTCTTCCTTTTATAAAAACAGGAAGAAGAAGAAAAATCTGGGTAATTATAGGCCCTTTAGTTTATGAGCAAAGTCAGGAAAAGTCATGAAGAGAGTACTGTGGGAGGGCTGTCTGACCCAGCTCTGTTAGAAATGCTGCATCTAATAAAATTACTGTGGGAGGGCTGTCTGACCCAGCTTTGTTAGAAATGCTCCATCTAATGAAATTACTGTGGGAGGGCTGTCTGACCCAGCTCTGTTAGAAATGCTCCATCTAATGAAATTACCACAGGAGGGCTGTCTGACCCAGCTCTGTTAGAAATGCTCCATCTAATGAAATTACCGTAGGAGGGCTGTCTGACCCAGCTCTGTTAGAAATGCTCCATCTAATGAAATTACTGTAGGAGGGCTGTCTGACCCAGCTCTGTTAGAAATGCTCCATCTAATGAAATTACTGTAGGAGGGCTGTCTGACCCAGCTCTGTAAGAAATGCTCCATCTAATGAAATTACTGTAGGAGGGCTGTCTGACCCAGCTCTGTTAGAAATGCTCCATCTAATGAAATTACTGTGGAAGAGCTGTCTGACCTAGCTCTGTTAGAAATGCTCCATCTAATGAAATTACTGTAGGAGGGCTATCTGACCCAGCTCTGTTAGAAATGCTCCATCTAATGAAATTATTGTAGGAGGGCTGTCTGACCCAGCTCTGTTAGAAATGCTCCATCTAATGAAATTACTGTGGGAGGGCTGTCTGACCCAGCTCTGTTAGAAATGCTCCATCTAATGAAATTACTGTGGGAGGGCTGTCTGACCCAGCTCTGTTAGAAATGCTCCATCTAATGAAATTACTGTGGGAGGGCTGCCTGACCCAGCTCTGTTAGAAATGCTCCATCTAATGAAATTACTGTGGGAGGGCTGCCTGACCCAGCTCTGTTAGAAATGCTCCATCTAATGAAATTACTGTGGGAGGGCTGTCTGACCCAGCTCTGTTAGAAATGCTCCATCTAATGAAATTACTGTGGGAGGGCTGTCTGACCCAGCTCTGTTAGAAATGCTCCATCTAATGAAATTACTGTGGGAGGGCTGTCTGACCCAGCTCTGTTAGAAATGCTCCATCTAATGAAATTAATGTAGGAGGGCTGTCTGACCCAGCTCTGTTAGAAATGCTACATCTAATGAAATTACTGTGGGAGGGCTGTCTGACCCAGCTCTGTTAGAAATGCTCCATCTAATGAAATTACTGTGGGAGGGCTGTCTGACCCAGCTCTGTTAGAAATGCTCCATCTATTGAAATTACTGTAAGAGGGCTGTCTGACCCAGCTCTGTTAGAAATGCTCCATCTAATGAAATTACTGTAGGAGGGCTGTCTGACCCAGCTCTGTTAGAAATGCTCCATCTAATGAAATTACTGTAGGAGGGCTGTCTGACCCAGCTCTGTTAGAAATGCTCCATCTAATGAAATGACTGTAGGAGGGCTGTCTGACCCAGCTCTGTTAGAAATGCTCCATCTAATGAAATGACTGTGGGAGGGCTGTCTGACCCAGCTCTGTTAGAAATGCTCCATCTAATGAAATGACTGTGGGAGGGCTGTCTGACCCAGCTCTGTTAGAAATGCTCCATCTAATGAAATTACTGTGGAAGGGCTGTCTGACCCAACTCTGTTAGAAATGCTCCATCTAATGAAATTACTGTAGGAGGGCTGTCTGACCCAGCTCTGTTAGAAATGCTCCATCTAATGAAATTACTGTGGAAGAGCTGTCTGACCCAGCTCTGTTAGAAATGCTCCATCTAATGAAATTACTGTAGGAGGGCTGTCTGACCCAGCTCTGTTAGAAATGCTCCATCTAATGAAATTACTGTAGGAGGGCTGTCTGACCCAGCTCTGTTAGAAATGCTCCATCTAATGAAATTACTGTAGGAGGGCTGTCTGACCCAGCTCTGTTAGAAATACTCCATCTAATGAAATTACTGTAGGAGGGATGTCTGACCCAGCTCTGTTAGAAATGCTCCATCTAATGAAATTACTGTAGGAGGGCTGTCTGACCCAGCTCTGTTAGAAATGCTCCATCTAATGAAATTACTGTAGGAGGGCTGTCTGACCCAGCTCTGTTAGAAATGCTCCATCTAATGAAATTACTGTAGGAGGGCTGTCTGACCCAGCTCTGTTAGAAATGCTCCATCTAATGAAATTACTGTGGGAGGGCTGTCTGACCCAGCTCTGTTAGAAATGCTCCATCTAATGAAATTACTGTAGGAGGGCTATCTGACCCAGCTCTGTTAGAAATGCTCCATCTAATGAAATTACTGTAGGAGGGCTGTCTGACCCAGCTCTGTTAGAAATGCTCCATCTAATGAAATTACTGTAGGAGGGCTGTCTGACCCAGCTCTGTTAGAAATGTTCCATCTAATGAAATTACTGTGGGAGGACTCTCTGACCCAGCTCTGTTAGAAATGCTACATCTAAAGAAATTCCATTCCCTCTGCACGACATGCTCCAGAGAGCTCAACCTCATTACCACAATCAACAAAACATGCTGGAGAGACAGGTTCATAACCCAGAGACTGCCCATGCTATGGAATTGGGAGGGTGGCCTAATGGTTAAGGTGTTTGCCTTACAAACCTATGAACCTATGAATAGACTGCCCATACATGTCAAGCATAGTGCCTCACTGGCCCTCTTCAAGAGAAATCTTGATCAGTGGATGGGAAATTCACCCCAGGGATTTCTCCAATGGCTCTACTTGACAGAGGCACTAGGAACTAAGGTTGGGTGGCACGATGACAGGGTAATCCTATGGGCCAGGCTTGTAAAGGCTCCAAGGCCATTAGCCTAGTACACACGTATGAACCTATGAGAAATTAACCTAAAATTCTATGTGCCTCTCCTCATACTGTTGACAAAAACATCTACCTGATGACTGTAACATACGCACAGGTAGTAAGCAAGGTGAAACTGTTCTGGTGACTTTGCAGCTCCTCATGACTACTAAGTATTTATGCATTTATTAACCAGTTAAGTGGTTTGCTTCAGTGGACTTTATTCAGTATTGTTTGCAAACCATAAGCAAAACATGAGCAACTCTATATTACAGAATACTATTGAAGGGGTCAAGCTGAGTTCTTAAGATGTTTAAAGAAAGGTACAGTTTTTCTGTTGATGATCATAAGATTTAGCTATAGCTGAAGTAGATGGTTTCCTTAGCTCTAGAGGAGTTTTCTTTCTGATTGCTTAGATAAGCTTTTTATTGTTTAACCAACTGCGATATTGGAATAGCCCTTCTTTAGGACTAGGCTGAGTTACAAGTAAGAAGGCAGAATAAAAAGAAAAAAAAATCAAGCCTTGTGTATACAAGGTGTCTGAAAGACTGCAACCTCAGAGGAGAGCTGATTTGTGAAAATGGAAAAGTGAAGATGTCCATGGACAGAGCTTGATGGAATCTAAATAGAAATAATTTTGTGATAAAATAATTATCCAGGCCTCATGCACACTCATGTATTTATTTAAACTCCAAGACTGCCACACTTTGAGGAAGAGGAAACATTTGGTTTTACCACAAAAAGTATAACTGCATATTTCATATTTTGTATTTACTTGCATGTAAACATTCATTGGTTTCTGCATTTTATGATTTAGACTTTTTTGCAACAAGTATAGAGATAAATATATACATCACCAACCAACAAAATGCATGTCAGAGGTGAGAAAGATAATTGAACAACAAAGAACTGCTCACAAATACATTACAGAGTGAAATCAGTGACAGTACCATTAACAATTTAAATGCAATCTACTGAAATACATTACAGAGTGAAATCAGTGACAGTACCATTAACAATTTAAATGCAATCTACTCAAATACATTACAGAGTGAAATCAGTGACAGTACCATTAACACTTTAAATGCAATCTTCTCAAATACATTACAGAGTGAAATCAGTGACAGTACCATTAACAATTTAAATGCAATCTAATAAAAAATAAATAAAAACAAAGAAAACTACCATCACGCACTGTTATTTACTCCATAGTAACAGGAAATATCTCTGAGAACAATAAACCAAAATATTATACCATCTGCATTAAACTATACTTCTAAAGCATACAGTGTAACATTTAAAAATAAAACAAGGAGGCTATTAGTAACTGTTTCTGAGTGTTAATCATGAGAACAATATTTGGTGAGTCAATGGCACTGTTATATTGATTTGGTTCTCTTCCTACATGACTTCTGTAAAGACAAATAAATCAGGAAGTCTGAGTTACCTTCCATAGAACTGCATTAATTGTGTTTTTTTTCTGAAACAAATATCAAATGGATAGTTTGCTTTTAATTTTTCACCAGAACACACTGGCATGTTATTTCTAAAATCCTGCTTCAGTGCGTCATAGATGTCTATTTCTCACTGCAACATATAAATAAGTAGTAAACTATAGAGAAGGACTAATTTGGGGGCTTTGCCTCATATCCCCTTACTTATACACACAGACTACATGGTTATACAGCAGTGAACATGTGCAACATAGAAAGAAGCTAACACAATAAAATAAATTCATTTAATCAGATTTAATCAATTTAAACAGATACCTGACATAACTCACATTTGACAAAATATATCAGATACCCCCATATATATATATATATATATATATATATATATATATATATATATACACACACACACACATATATATAAATATATATATACACACACACACACACACACACACACACACACACACACACACACACACACACACACACACACATACTTTTAAATGCCGAAAACCCAGAATACCGACTTTGAAAATATCGAGACCACAATGCCGAATGTTTAGAATGCTGAAACTTAATAATGCAGAACCTGAAAATACTGAATTTAAACACACAAACCATACATGTAACTCCAATCACCAGACCATTATTACAACATAAACAAAACTTTAAACTTCCAAAAACAACTACCTCTACAAAAATAAACCGCAAACTCATCAAATAAAAACTTAATTCCTAACCTAAACAAAAATCTACACCATACTATTCACAGTTTCAAAACACTTCTTATACATTCCCACACACTCAACAACTATTTACTTACCACTACTCTACAGAACGTACTATCCAAAATCCACCTAGGTGGAGGGCTATGTCCCTCAAACCCCTCCATGTGGGGGGCTGTGCCCCCCTCATTCTTCCCAACTATATATAACACTACAGTGGGGAAAAGGGCATATACCTTTTTGCGACATTATTGATGTCTATTCACTTCCACTGCTGAGTGTTGTCCAAAATGTCTGCTATGTTTGTTTCAATACCTAGTACAACAATTTAAAGAGACATATCTGTACTTATAAAAACTAACATGCAACTTCCTACATTGTTGTCGGCACTCTATACATCCACATTATGTGCGTCAGTATTCTAAAACTCGGCATTTTGAAATTTCAGTATTCTAAAAATTCGGCATTGTGGTCTTGATATTTTGAAAGTCAGTATTCTGGGTTTTCAGCATTTAAAAGTAGGTATATATATATATATATATATATATATATATATATATATATATATATATATATATATATATATATATATAGAAGCACTTAAGCTTGAAATCCTGAAATATCGAATTTCAGAATC
The DNA here is from genome assembly GCF_019279795.1 of Protopterus annectens. NCBI lineage: Eukaryota > Metazoa > Chordata > Ceratodontiformes > Protopteridae > Protopterus > Protopterus annectens. The sequence goes on along the minus strand of NC_056731.1, from coordinate 1,026,244,525 downwards.
GAGCCTGTAAAGTGGAAAGATTGGAATATCACAACCCCAGAAGTGCGAAATTCAAAATCTCGAATGTCGGAGATTTTGAATTAGCGGTTCTGGTGTTGTGCTCTGCTCATGGATTCGGGTAAGTGTTTATGTTTAAGGGTGTTGGGTAGGGGTTGTAGTGTGTGTTAGTGTGTGTTGTTACTGTGATGTGTGTTTGAGAGGAATTTAGTTTGTGTGGTGGTGTTTCGTGTGTGTCTATGTAGTGCGACCTTGGAGTTAGAATATTTAAGTAGGGGGGTGTGCAGGGGGCCATGCCCCCCTGCATATAATAAGGGTAGGTTTGTGCACTTGTTTGGTTGTGTGCGTGTGTGTTGTATTGGTTTTTGACAGTGTCAGGAGATGTGTGTGTCTGTGTTTGTATGTGTTATGTAATGTGTGCTGTGTGTTTTCGAGGTTTTGTGAGTTTGGATTTCAAGGTTTTGTGGTTTCAGGATTTAAGGTTTCAGTATATGGATTTTCTACTTTATGGGCTAGAGATTCTGAAATTCGAGATTTCAGGATTTCGAGCTTATAAAGTGATATATATATATATATATATATATATATATATATATATATATATATATCTGTACAGACAAATGAAAAGTCAAAAGACTGAAAGCCAAAATGTTGAAAACTCAAAATCTGAAAAGGGGAACTTACCCTTTTCCCACTGTTGTGCGATCCTAGAGTTGGTGTATATAATTAGCAGGGTGTGGGGGTGCAGGGGGGCTTGCCCCCAGCAGTGAAAAGTTTTCAGCATTTTGATGTGTGTGTGCGTGTGTGTGTGTGTGTGTGTGTGTGTGTGTGTGTGTGTGTGTGTGTGTATATATATATATATATATATATATATATATATATATATATATAGGGGATCCATACTGTTGCTTGAAATCACATTTACCTGAAAGGTAAAAGGCCGGGCACACTTTTGCGAAATTGTATTTCTACCGAAAACGCATTTTCGCGAAAGAAAAGTAAAAAAAAAATACATATAAAAAAGTCAACTGAGTGATGGGGGCTGTTGCTTAGCTCGCGGTACAGTGGGGATAATTGATATTCCCTTTTCCCCATTGTAGTGTGATCTCAGAGTGAGAATATAAAAGTAGGTGAGGTGCAGGGGGGCTTGCCCCCTGCATAAATGTGATGATTATTTTATTTTTTTGTTTTTTATGTTTTTTTTTTGGTTTCTCTTTTGCAAAAGTGCATTTTCGGTAGAAATGCACTTTCATGAAAGTGTTCTCGGCTGTTTATGTTTCAAGTAAACGTGATTTCGAGCAATAGTCCTAGATCCATACACACACACACACACACACACACACACACACACACACACACACACACACACACACACACACACACACACACACACACACACACACACACACACACACACACACACACACACACACACACATACGTTTACTATCAAAATGTTGAAATTAACAACAAATTCTAATCATTTTCAAATATCCTTATCGAATTTGGTAATGTTGCTTTTACAGAATGTTGGCAATCATCATCTCGATGTCTGCATTCAAAATTATTTGAAATATAAGGAAATGACATCAAACCCTCAGGCTATTGTGGTGAAGGTACCATGGAAATTGTAAATATAAAGTACATGTTTTTACGGTTTTGAAGGGAGGCAAGCCTCCCTGCACCCCCAACATATTATATATTCCAGATCTGAGATTGCACTACAGTGAGGAAAAGGGAAATTTCCTAATCCCCACTATAGTGCGATCTTCAATCAAAACGGCAATCTCATATTAGCGAATATACACTACCATTCTCTAATGTGGATTTGAACATTTCCAGATTGGCATTACGGAAACTGGGAAACATGCATTCAACCATCCCAGTTTCGCTTAAGTACTATTCCACATTTTGAAACATATATGTATATATATATATATATACACACACACACACACACACACACACACACACACACACACACACACACACACACACACACACACACACACACACACACACACACACACACACACACACACACACACACACACACACATCTACACACACACCTACACAAAATCAACTACCAATCATTAGCGGACTGGAGTCCCGCTGTGGCGACCCCTAACTGGGAAAAGCCGAAAGACACAACAACAACAGCACATTACAAGATAAGACCTCATATTAGCAAACAGAAATCACAACAACAGCTTAAAGAATGACCTAGGACATCAATTTTATTTGAAACTACAGAGGGTATTTGTGGTCCAAGCCACCATGATCCTTCTCATTTGTGACCTTAAGATTACCTGACAGTTCTAAAGAAAAAATAAACTATTCATGATATCTAGAAAGAGCACTTTGAAACACCTATGAACTGCAAGTCATAAGACAGATGTTACTGTTAAACATGTCCATCATCATGGTGTAAGGTAATGTCTTGCTGACCCTCTTACCATTGGAGAACCAAGATATGCCATCAGATAGGATGACAGCATCAGTGCTGCAAGAGCAGATGACATGTCCATTGTGGTCATTAAGGCTGAATATTTGGACGTGTGCCCAAGTTACACCGACTCTGAATCTGGAACAATGAGAAGAGTATGAAAAAGTTCAGAAGTACCAACACCGGTACCATTGTTATTCCATCACTGAAGAGATCTTGGCAGAATCTCAGCCTGGATTCAGGTAATCTCATAATACAACAGACGTGATCTTCATTTCCAATCAGGCAGAAGAAAAGGACTTGTGTATTTCATTTCAGTTGACAGCTGAATGATTAATCTATCTTATCTCCCATATCATGAACTTAAAAAAAACTGCTTAATTGCATAACTGTTCCTCATTTTTAGTCCATCCCCTTGTTTTAATTCATTAGTCGATCATTTTTCCACCATCCCTTCTGAAGATGCCTCCAGAAATCTTCAGCACTACCTGTGATTAAATATTTCCTCATGTCCAGGGAGAGAGAAGTTTCCAAGGTATATCTCTGCTGTTTTCTCCACAATTCTGCCTTATTTCTTGACTTCCATTATGAAGTCTAATATACCCATATGATATGATATGTTCTCTGTTTCTTATTTTCTCAAGTGAAAAAACACCATTTCCTGAATTCCCTGTTCTTATTCTCTTACTTGTATCCCACGTACTCATAGTATAACTATTCTGAACTCCTTCCAACAGTGTAACATCTGTGTCTTTAGTTTCCAGAACTGCATGCTGTACTTGGGATGTTGCCTTTCCATTGCCTGAATAGTGGTGGCATTGCTTCATTACTTTTTTTTAATCAAATACTTTTAGAATGCAACTCAGCATTTTAACTTTGCAGTAACTTCCTCCAACTTTCTGGTGACTTATCCAAGTTTTCCAGATCCTTTTTTAGATACCCCCATGACCTACAGTTGCATTTATCTTTGTATGATCTTGAAGAAGTCATTTGATATACTTGATTCTCAGCTATATTAGATGAATACATATTGAAAGCAGTAAGCCAAACATCCACCACAGTCCTTTATGTCCTACCTTTAATAAACACCTCTTAATCTTAATCCTGCTTCTGAGTCATTTAGTTTTAGTGACAGTCATCTGTGCTACAATATCAAATGCAGCTAGAACAGTTGTATCAATTTGCCTAGTAAAGCAAACAGATTTGACTGATAGCTTCTTCTTGCCTATTGTTTTTTTCTGAATTTTCTTTTAGTCTTCTTTTTAGATTTTTTTACTGAAGTTTTGCAGACCCACAGTTAGTCTGATGGGCCTATAATTTATAGTTTCATTTTTTTTGTTTTCCACTTTTCTAGTACTACTACACTAATTAGTGACCTAGTGAAAACTATGCTTATGGGTTCTGTCAACATTTTAGCTAGATTCTTATATCCCATGTAGGGATGTAGCCTTTGGCCTTATCTTCATTGATAGCTTGCAGGTCATTTGCTTCTTCCACACTGTCAGAAGACATTGTTATATTGACCTAGCAGGCATAACTCTGCAGTGTATGCAGACCTTGGGAGTTACTGCATTGCACCTGACCATGCATTAAGGAGTTAAGCCTGTACAGCACAAGATACTGTTTCTTTTTCTATGTAAAGTTCCCTCTGTAACTGGTGGTCATCAGCTACCTCTTACTGGTCTTAAACCCATTTTCTCCCTTTCTGCTCAATGAGTCCCTGACATGGAGTTGAGACCTGACCAGAGAATCTGTTATCCGGGCAGGGGGTTTTGTCCTCACTCACACTGTATGAGCAATTGAAGTGTTTCTATTTTAGGTGCTCACCCCCACCAGCTGACATGAGCACCTGAGTCACAATGGGAACCTATCACCCCCCCCCCACGAGTGTAAGTTTTCCTACCCTCAATCTAATGATGGCTAACATCACCAGCTCAGTAAGCCAAACTCACATCCCCCCACAACTGTACCTTTATTATCTGAATCCTCTCCTTTCATGTGACATAACAGTAAACCGGACTACTAGTTCCTTCCTCCAGGGTAGCCGAGCCACCATTTGCCTCTCTCTCTTTCTCTCCTAGCCCCTGCCTGGAATTACCAGCACCCAAGTTGCTATTTGGATTAAGGTTGTCAGGGTTATACTCAGGGCTTTATCTGCCTATATCCCACAGTTAGGCTCAGACTTTACATTTAACTGGGTAGTGTGGAAATCTATTTCTGTGTGTTGTTGGCACCTAAAATGAGTGACAATTGAGAGGTATGCCTGTGACCATTGTCCATCCCACAACATTACAGAAGTTTCCCTAATATTTGTAAATAGATAATTTGTGCCCAGCCTTTATTCACAAAACATTACCAGGGCACAGTAGTGTTGGGAGCACTTCTTTCCTCTCATCCTGTCCAGAAATGAGACCTTCTGCATTTTGTAAACAAAGACTGCAGTAACAATCACAGCATGATGGTGAAATCATGATACTTGGTATGTATGTATGTATGTTATACAATGAAGGCCTGGCACAGCTTACTTAGGTATGATTTCTACAGACTACATTACACTCTTACATATCAGTCTTCATAGCTCTTCACACAGTCACACTCTGTCTCATCAACTTCCTTTCATGGCACCCTGCCTTTCTTCTCATTTGTAAATACTGAGATAGAATATTCACTCAGCGCTTCTGTTGTATCTTTTTCCTCTTTTATTTCCCTAACATCTTAAATTAAATGACTAAGTTAATTCCTTTCTTCCTCCTAGCAACAGAAAACCTAAAAGTGTTTGTTCCCATTTGACATTTCCTCAGCAAAGTCCACATCAACTCACATCTTTGCTTATCTGACTTTCATGTTTGCCTTAATGAGTCATTATTTATACTTTCCCTCCTGCATGTCTCCACCCTCCTTTTCCAACTCATGTATGTTTTTCTGGAGTTTTTATCTCTCAGGCTGTTACTCAGTTCTGCTGACCCTTTTCTGTGGCTTTTCTTTTTTTGTTTTTAAATGCTTTACCATTGCCCCCTGAACTACAGTTCTAATCCATTCCTATAAAATGTTTATGCGCCTTAATATGACTCCAATCCAAAATTTCACTCCTGACACTTTCTTCAAAAAGTGTGTAATCTAGTCCTGTTACCTTCACAGATCTGATGAAGGTTACTGACTAAGTCAATGAAAAAATCTTTTGGAAGGCTCTGATGCAATTTAGCTGTCTTAGCAAGTTCATCAGGTTAGGCTTCTGCACAATTAGAACACTAAAAACATTCTCTGTAGTCGTTGCAAGATAGACCTATTCATTATTCAAGTGAGATAAAGCAATTATGTTTCACTCTAGTCTTATATTTCATCTTCTCAAAAATAATTCCAATCCTAAGAAAATAAGTTCCTCCAATTAGAGCTGACGTATGTGGATTATGGGCTTCTACGTCTTGGCTATCTGTGTGCAAAAACTAATGTTGCCAAGATGTCTGCTACTGACCATCAATATACTAGGGACTATGCCATTCTGTTGCCTAACAGAAGTGATTTCTGTGCTGTACTAGATATATTTCCAGAAGGGTACTGAAATGTAGAAGTCTTACTCAGTTTCAGGAATACAAAGTTTTTCTAATAGCCTGCTCCAGGCTTTACCGGTGGTCTACCCACAATTCACCATTAAGGACTGACTTTAGAGACAGTCAAGCACTTTTCATTCCTCAGTGGTCATCTCATGTAATTCCCTGCATGGGGACCAGTGTGCTGGTACCTCTTCTGAGAAACATCTTCAGTGCATTTTTACCAATCATGCCCTTTAAATGGACATAGTTCAGATATTATCCTTTCCTCATTTCATGGATATGAAAACTTTATAACTAAATTGCAACATGTAAAATGTAAAAAAATAAAAATAAAAAAAAAAACACATGGAGAGGTGCCTCTGGTGATGCTGAATAAAATCCTTTCCATCTTGCAGGAAGATCAGAAGATTACAGAAGTAAAGTCAGTGTTGTGTGATGTCATTCTCACCAACACTGATAGACTGAGTTACAAATGTAAGCTCTTTAGGACTGGCCAGTGTATTAGGATAACTGACTTCACCACCACAACAGATTTTATACTTAACTCAGTCACAGCTAGATATAATGTAGTGACCAACAGATGTTTGAATGATTCACTGAAGGAAATGCAAACCTCAATAAAAAAGATACAGGCATCAAGTACTTGTAGGTAATGACCAGCAACTTTTCTAAAAAAAAAAAAAAAAAAAAAAAAAATTCTTCTGCTTTTACTGTACTTGTGTTTGTTCTCAATTGTATTTATATCTTTTTGGTGTAACTCATTCTAAGCCTTTTAGTTTAAACACTTGGGCTTTAGACCAGTTGTTTTACATTGAGAGGGTTTGTTTGTGGTCTGCACTGTAGTGGCAGAACAGGTAGCTTACATCCTTCTAAGTTGGGAACTGCTGATTGAGGGCTCAGTGTCTGTTATTCTAAAAGTATATTAATTCTGGTTTAAGCACTTGGGCTTTCAGGCCAGTTATTTTACATTAAGAGGGTTTGTGGTCTGCACTCTTGTGGGAGGAGAGGCTGGAGTCTGCCCTTCTGAGTTGGGAATTTCTGGTTGAAGGCTTATAGTGCATGCATATCTGAATTTCTTCTTACTGAAATTGGTACACCTTGTTTGCTGTAGCATAGACTAGATCCAGGCCTGCTGAATCTAGCTTTGTTTGTATAACTTGAGCACTAATCCAGGCATTATTTAAAGTATTCAGTTGTATTTATTACTGCTTGGTAGCAACTTGGTTAAAGTGTAGCTATCATTCTAAGTCTTTTGGATTAAGCACTTGGGCTTCAGACCAGTTGTTCTACATTAGGAAGGTTTGTGGCATGCACTGTGGTGGCAGGACAGGTAGCTTTCATCCTTCTAAGTTGGGAACTGCTGATTGAGAGCTCAGTGTCTGTTATTCTTAAAGTGTATTAGCTCTGGTTTAAGCACTTGGGCTTCAGGCCAGTTATTTTACATTAAGAAGGTTCGTGGTCTGCACTCTTGTGGGAGGAGAGGCTGGACTCTGCCCTTCTGAGCTGGGAATTTCTGGTTAAAGGTTTATAGTGCCTGAATATTTGAACTGTATCTTACTGAAATTGGTACACCTTGTTTGCTGTAGCATAGCCTAGATCCAGGCCTGCTGAATCTAGCTTTGTTTGTATGCTTGTTATTTCCCTGGAATGCTAATTCCACCTAAAACGCGGCTTCTCAGCGCTTCTCTGGATCCCTAGTGATATCTGCATTGCTTACTGTACTTATTTCCTTGCTTCGCTTGAAAGAAAGTTACTGTTTGTCGTTTTTGCATTTAAGTTACCTGTAACACATTGCACTTGTTACCTGGCACTTGCTAACTAAAGCAATTATAAGTCAGCACTAAAAATTAAAAGCACTACACCCTCGCTCCCCATTGGCCCTTGTTTTCAATTATAAAGGAATTCCCAATATTATTCTAGCATGTCCAAAGGCAGTTGTCAATCTCCTCTCAGGTCCAGCTGGTGAATATGGGAATCTTGAGGCAATGTTACAACTGCCTCATGTACACAGACAACCCTCTCCTCCTCCCAACAAATTCCAACACATGTGAGAGATGCAACCATATAGCCAAACTGGAGGCTAAGCTCTCTCAACTCAGTACTGGCATAACCAGTCAGGAGGAGAAGGAAACCACACTCGCTACAATTCCAGTCTCACATAGACCTACCACGACAGCAAACCAAACACATAATCACACAAAAACATACTCGGAGGCTCTAAATAAAGATCTGCCTAAGCAGCAGAGACCTCCAAAGCAGACACCCAAGCAACCGCTACCCCAAAACAAAACACGTGCAGCACATATCTCACAAAGCCAGTGTGCCGAACAGTCACAGCCCTTAAGGCTAAACAACACACCTGATACACTTGTAATAGGTGACTCTATCATCAGGCACACTGACGTCCCGCTCACCAGGCTGAACAAGGAGAAGGTCACGGTGAGCTGCCTGTCTGGCGCTAGGATCCGCCACATAACACAAGCACTCAGGTCACTCCAAGGCAAGTACAAATATGACTCAGTCATTGTCCATGCTGGTGTGAATGACCTGAGATGTACCTCCCTGGACTACATGAAAAGAGACATAGAGGAGCTCTCTGAGCATGTAGCCCAGGCTGGTATGACCCTGACCTTGAGTAGCATCTTACCCTCACCAAGAATGATGCCACAATATGAAGACAAGATGATCAATTTCAACAATTGGCTTAAGTATTGGTGTCATTCAAAGGGGATCCAATGCCTGTCAGCTTGGGATGATATGCACGACAAGCCACAATACTTTGCTAGGGACGGCTTGCACCTGTCACCCCTGGGCTTTCGGATATTGGCAAAGGCTCTTGCTACCCCCATAGTGCCTTTTTTAGGCAAGGCTCAAAAGACAAACCCACCTCTGTAGGTATCACAAGGGATAAGAAACTAAGAGTAATGCTACTCAACGCCAGAAGTCTAAACCTCAAGATGCACGCACTCGAAACCCTCCTTAGCATGGAGAGCATCGATATCTGTGCAGTAACAGAAACCTGGTTCAGGACTCCCGAGAGCACCCCAGCACTACCAGGTTATACCTCATACCATGCTTTTCGTCCCCAAAACTTGGACCGAACCACAAAAGGAGGGGGATTATCGATATTCATCAAAGATACCCACACCTCCAGGTTGGTAGCAAAGCACGAAGCATCAGAGACTATCCATGTGCAACTAACAGTGGGTAAAACTGTCTTCCAGTTTATAGCCTGCTACAGACCACCCTCCCAAACCCAGGAACCCCACTCGGCCTTCCTGAAAACACTGGAAAATATGAAGGTCACTCTGAACACCATTATATTGGGCGACTTCAACTACCCAAACATAGATTGGGAGCATTACTCTAGCTCCAACACCCTTGCCCAAAGGTTCCTAGAATTCATAAACTCAAATGCTATGGAACAACTTGTTATCACTCCCACAAGAGGGGAAAACATACTGGACCTGATCATCACCAACATGGGGACTCTATGCTCCAGACCAGAAGTGTATCCCTCACTGGTAAGATCAGACCTTAAACTGATCTCACTGGATATTCACATCCCGACCTCACACCCTGCCCAGAAAACCACAGTGAAAAACTTCTCTAAAGCAAATTTCACACTCCTCAAAACCGAGGTGGAATCCTTCAAAGCCCCCGGGCCTGTGGAAAATACAGCCCAGACCGCAGAATCCTTTATAAATGCATTCTATGAACACCTTCAGGAATGCATGGATCATGCAATCCCAAATAAAACCAAGACCCAATCCTCCAAAGGCAGACAACCTGTCTGGTGGACCCCAGCCATAAACAAACTATACAATAGAAGGAGGAAGCTACTACATGATAGATCAAAATCCCAAAAAGTGGAGACATCTCTGATCAGTATTAACAAAAAACTAAGGGCACTCATAAAATTGTCAAAGGCCAACTTCGAGAGAAAAATTGCACAGGACACTAAGGATAATCACAAGGCTTTCTTTAGTTATGTTAGGAACCTGGGTGGGAATTCCCAGATATGCTCAGAATTAGTCCAAAATGACAAAAAATACACTGATCCCACAGACATTGCCAACATCCTAGCTGACAGGTTCAGCGCAAACTTCTCCCCCCACCTCCCTACCAAAAATGCAAATATCTATCCCAGCAGAGTGCTGCCCCCCTGACATCTCAGATGCTCAGGTGGGAGCTGCCCTCTGCAAAGCAAAAAACACAGCATCAATGGGACCAGACAGTGTCCCAGGCTGCGTCCTACATGAACTCCAAGAAGAGCTAAACCCAAACATAAAACTACTGTTCAATCTCAGCCTTACTACAGGATATGTACTCAAAGAGTGGCGTACAGCAACAGTGGTCCCTCTCCACAAAGGTGGTGCCTCAACGGACCCTGGAAACTATCGCCCCATAAGCCTGACTAGCTTGGTCTGCAAAGCTATGGAAAGAATCATCATGGACCTCACAAATAAAGATATTGGGGACCTACAGACACTGGATCCTACCCAGTTCGGCTTTGTTAAGGGCAGATCCTGCCTCTTAAACCTGGTTGACTTCTTTGAAACAGTCACCAAGGCCATTGACGAAGGGAAGGTGGTCCACACAGCCTATCTGGACCTCGCAAAAGCGTTCGATACAATACCCCACTCAGGCATTATAGATAAGCTCACCAGCTTAAATATAAACCCCTATGTCACTAGATGGGTTGCAAACTGGCTCAAGGACAGAACCCACATGGTTAGAATTGCTGGAGCCATGTCAGACTCCAAACCAGTTACAAGTGGCGTCCCACAAGGCTCAGTCCTGGGACCTCTCTTGTTTGGTATATATTTCTCAGAGGTACAGGCCAACACGGAAGGACTGTGGCTGACCAAGTTCGCAGATGACTGCAAACTGGGTGCCATAATCGACTCTCCAGCCGACACAAGCATCCTCCAAAAGGGCCTCATAGAAACAGACAACTGGTGCCAGAGCCATGGCCTCAAGCTAAACACCAAAAGTGTATAGTCATCCCTTTGGCAAAAACAAAGTGCCACAAATTACCACATAGGTGGTAATCCATTAAGTACAGAAGAAGTAATTGGGGACCTGGGGACCCAAGTTGATAGCAATCTCTCATTTGACAACCACGTGGCCAAAGTGGTTAGAAAAACATTTTATATAGCCCACCTAATCATGAAGGTATTCACATCTAGATTAGGGAGGTCATCGTGCCTCTTTACTCATCCCTCATCAGGCCCATAATCGAGTACAATGCCCCTTTGGGATGTACCTTACCAAACACCTGCAGCAACTGGAAAGACCCCAAAAGTACCTCACCAAGAGGATCAAAGGGCTCAAACAGATGCCATATGCTGCCCGGTTAAAGAAACTCCAGCTCTACTCAGTGGCATACCGCCTGCTCAGTGGTGACCTGTGCCTGACGTATAAGGCCATGTCCAACCCAGAATTAAGGGACATGCTGCACCTCAAAAAATCCAAATCCCATTGAGCTACACGCTCGAGAGACTTGAACCTCAGCACTGAAATAAATAGGACATGCTGGAGGGACAGATTCATAACCCAGAGGCTCCCTTCACTCTGGAATAAAATCCCAGTCCAGGTTAGGCAGAGTCCCTCATTGACTCTCTTCAAGAGGAATCTTGATGAGTGGATGGGAGATCGTATCACTTCTGTGTCACTGTTAGACAGAGGCACAGTATACTAACCTCGAAAAAGGGCATAGCAAAATTAATTAAAAATGGGTGGCGAAAGCCAAACATACTCTGGCTAGGCTTATAAATGCCCTAGGGCAGATAGCCTAGTATGAACCTATGAACCTATGAACTAATTAATAGTGTCAAAGCTTTTGCCAGGCTCTGATCTGTTCTGAGAAGAAATACCCTGTTTTTAAAACTGAATAGAGAAGCATAAAGACAGGAGGAAAAAAAAAACATTAGTCAGCTCTCCCACATGGGCATACCTAAGGTTTTGTGGATTGATCAGTGGGTGCAGTGTTGGTTTAATGAGTCACTTCAGGACCAGCCAGAAAACTATGTACAGGTCATTCTCATCCTCATAGGGAGAATTGCTGATATAGACAAAGTTATCAATAAACAGTAAACATGTCTTCAGAGTAATAGCAGAAGGGTTTATCCCCCAAGTCTAGGCACTCATAAGGCTTAGGGAATATATCAGGAAATATTTATTTTTCATGGAGTGAGTAGTGGATGACTCCAGTAGCCTTTCTGAAATGGTAATAGGTTCATAGCTTCATAGGTTGGTACTAGGCTATCGGCCCTAGGGCCTATGTAAGCCTAGCCATAACAATACCCTGGATATTTCTTCCCACAATATTTACTTCTCCAGGCCCCTGTCTAGCAGGGTGACCAACATGATCCCTGGGGTGAATTTCCTATCTCCCATCCAATCATCAAGGTTCCTTTTGAAGAGGTCCAATGAGGTGCTCTGCTTGATATGTATGGCCAGTCTATTCCAGAGTCTGGGGAGTCTCTGGGTCAGGAACCTATCCCTCCAGCATGTTTTGTTCATTGTGATGACAAGGTTTAGATCCCTGGAGCGTGTGGCTCTGAGGGATTTCTTTAAGTGGATAGCAGAATAATGAAATGGTCAAGTGTAATGCAATTGTGTTGCAGTGTAGAAGAATTTAAAATAAATATGTTGATAGTTTAATAGGATCTGCAGCGTCTCCAGGAAGTACAGAAATAAGCAGATGCTTTACGCCATGTGACCCTCCTCCATTATCAAAATCGAGGTTCTTTATTACTGTCATTACAAGGTAATGCAAGGCAGAGTCATGCCACAACTGCTGTTTTAGGCACCAAAGTAAGTAGGCATAATTTTGAAGATAGTCACATAAAATTAAATTATATTTAAGGATAAATGTAAACTTTATTCAGGCATTAGCATCAGTCTAGGGCTAGCAAAGAAAACCTATGTGTTGCCTTTATGTTTTTATACAGTATTGTGGAGAAAAACAGTGATTAGTGAAAAGATTTAACAAACAAGCTGAGCTTTCAAGATACACACTGCTCATGAGTTCAGTGGACCTAGAATACAAGGGTCAGACACTTACAGCATGTCGGAGATGGAGGGTTTAGATGCGGTAATGATCCATGGTCATTTGCAAAAAAGTCATGAAGTGTCTGAACATAAAAGAAATAATAAGCAAATCATCATGACCAAATAAAGCTGGACTAACCACTAGACAAGAAGTATACAATGGTTATTCTAGTAACATTCCTATATTTTAGAAAAAAAGTAGGAATATTTTTTCCCTTAAACTGTTACATGCATTTACACTAAGAGATAGCAAGGATTAAGGGTAGGCATGGAGGCGTATAAACCAGAGATTAAATATAAAGATGGCAGAGTGAGAAGACTTATTTATAGTCAAATCAAATAAAACCAATAAGATGGGTTGCTTTCTTGATAAATGTAATTAATCAACATGGTACTTGACTGACAAAAATAAGAATAACAACAAATGTTTTATTTTGGGTGAGGAACCATACAACATCCATGCAGGAGGAGGACCTTCTGCCTCTGTTATAATCAACTACACAATCCCAGGATAATAGAGAAAAAAGGATGTTACCCTAATGTAGCAAATCTGAGCGTGTCTTTTCCCGAGCCAGTTTTGGTGATTATGTGTGCATTGTTAGATTCTGATTTTATAAAAAGACTATTGATACTGAAAGGAAGCGCACCTTCAGAAAAAAGACTGTTACATGGTAGAGTTAGTTAAGCACAAACTGACAAGTTCAGTTCAAGCGATTGCCATTCTGCTTCACAAATTGACTTTGGAGTTCATTGCAAGCTATGATTCTGCAGCCAGAACTAGGACAGTCATCTTTTTAACAGTGTTCTAGTTGGTAGGTGTGGGACATCCATTTTGTTCCCTTATATTACATGAGATTGAGTTTGTTGTGAATTAGAATAAAGGAGCTTCGTATTCCCGCACAAGGTGAGAGCCATATCGCCTATTCTTTCCTGCACAGGAATCCCGACCAGTTATCTATTCCCCAAGAGAGTCAGGTGGTAGGGAGAATAGATCCCAACCTTTTATGTCTAGAATTTGGGCAAAGCATAAAATAATTAGGGGAAAGGTCCTGGATTATTAATACTGTTTAACTACTTCTGCTATTAACGTAGAAAGTTAATACAGACAGACTATTCATATTAACATTTTTTTTCCTAAAGTAATTGTGTAACTATAATGATTGCGAGTATGTATGTAATCCACCACCTTATTTCAGTCTTAGGATGAATGGAGAAAAGTTTGGGGCCAAAATTGGAGAAATCTTTAAAAAATTAGGGACAGTTGAGAGTTATATGTTGTAGGCAAGAAGCTGTCATACCTGGAAGAAGAACACACATCAGCTATGGGTGTAACAATAGGAGGTACTGCTAACCATGCCATGAGAAGTGGGGCAGTAGATGTGTAACATATGCCAGCACAGCTAGCTGGAATTTTGTAAATAATTTTATGTCATTTGTGCATCAAACTGATTTGTACAGATGCTTGTGTTAAAATGCATCAACAGTGTTTCCTGCTGGACTGAAAAGAAATATACATGCATTATTGTAACTGTTTCAATGTATACATTGTAACAGCATATACTGGAAGAGAAGATGTTAATCCACCTGACTTTGAAAAAATATTCTTGAAATTAAATTACTTTATGGGCTAAGCCATAAGGATATTATCCCACAGTTTTGAAGGGAGTCAGAGATGCAATGTCTGTGCTAGATAATAGGGTTTAGCTGCTGTACAATAAGTGGGATGGGTTTATTTGTTTTATGGCTTCCAGATGCTGCAACAGATCTTAGAAAAGCTCCAGATATGTATGATAGCACATAGGTGCTAAACCTTAGCAGCTTCTAGTGTTGTTAATAGTGTGGGAACCAGAAGTCAGATGACCAGATGTATGTGATATCATTCTGTACAGAAATAATGTTTTAATATTAGAGGAGACTGAAGTCTCAGAGGCAGTCTGTTCTTGGAAACTTGACTAGAAAGACCCTTACCCACATAATCTTGCTTTGCAGTAGTAAGTAACAGATGCTAGCTATCTACTGAATGTACTATGTTCTTCATCTGTAACTATGTTTGTAATATTTTAATTGCTAGGATTCTTCATTTGTAACTATGTCTGTAACATTTTAATTTGTGGAGCTTTTCTCCCCGGGCCTCTGCTGAAAATGGACCTGCATCCAGTCGGTCATTCCCGGTCAACAAATGTAAGTAAGTAAGTAAATAAATAACAGTAATTCTTTTATTCAGTCAGGAATAGATAGTGAGATTAGTTAGATATTGTTTTTCTGTATCTGTGTGAAACTTTCCATCTGTGTTATTTTTTAATAATGCCTGTTATTAAAACTCTGGTGTTTACTGTAAACAGATAGTATTTATTTGTTATTTTATTATTTATTATTAAATATATTTAAACTTCTCATTGTGGTTGGACCTTTTAGAAAAATATTTAAGTTTTGAGAGTATTTGCATATATTTATTTGATGATAACTCTTGTGACTCCTGAAAGCCTTGCTGTTTGGTTAACATAACCATTTGTATTAATATTATTTTCACTCAGTGTAATTGGATACCCTTTTAAGAGCCTTATAGTAACTGACTGGTGGCAGTGAATCTACCTTATGGTCGGGGCAAAGTTGGTAGAGTGGGTAATTTGTGCCAGCATTTCCCAGGTGTGTTTGCATGTGACAATTAAATCTCAAAGACTGTGTGTGTATGTGTCAGCTACTTAGACCAGGGACACGAAGCACTGGTTTCACAGAGAGGGTGCTGAACAGAGCTGTGCTAGTGGAGAGCCTTACTGGGGACCTGGAGGTAGACAGACAGAGAAACCCAGACCCCAGGCTGAGTGTGTTCCCTGTATGCTCTTAAGGGAAATTGTACTTGATGCAGAGAGGTATGCATCTGGAAATACTAAGTGTATCCATTTGTATTCCAAGTGAACGTCCCTCTCCAGTGTCAGTGGTAAGGATTCAGCTCCTTGATTACTGTTTCAAAGTGGGGACGTCACATATTGGTGAGCAGTGGTGTGGATATTGAACATCTGTAGCCTATAAGCAGTTGTCACTAAAGGTGTAGATTCTCTCATCAGCTACACGGTGAACATTCAAAGTTTCATATCATGACAGTTTTTATTTATTTTTGTTAGTTTAATTTAGTCAGGGAGACCCACGGTGATGGTGCTGTGGTAGTGTTGTCACCTCACAGTAAGATGCTGTCCGGTTCGATTCTCAGCTAGAGCGTCTTCTGCGTGGAGACATGTGTGAATGGGTGTACCTTTGTTGAAGGTTTTGCGTCAGGGCTGGTAACTCGGCATGTAAAAATCAACTACCAATCATTAGTGGACCGGAGTTCCGCTGTGGCAACCCCTAACTGGGAAAAGCCGAAAGACACAACAAGTTTAATTTAGTCAGGGAGAGCAGACAAGAATGTCAGCAGAGGATTATGGCAAGCTGAAATAAGACCGGTTGGTCAAGGTGTATGAAGCCAAAGGACAGGTGTATGCCAACCTGACTAAAGAGGAAATGATTTCAACCTTAATCACATCTACAACTCAGACCAGCAACCAAGAGGATAACCAGTCTGGTGATGGGAATGTGCAGCCCTCAGAAACAGGACAGTTTACCTTTTCCTTAGAGAACTTAAAAATCCATCTGGAGTTAGAGAGACTTGAACTGGAGGCCAAACATATGGAATTAGAATCAGCGGAGAGACTGTGGCATTTGGAGGCTGAAGAAAATGAGAAGCATCGTCACCATGTGAAGGAGATGCTGACTCTTCACCAGGGTCATGGAGGTAATGGGGAAGGGAATAACCAAACCCCAGCAGCAATAAAGGTCAGTAAATTTCTTCCACAATTTACATGATAGATGTATTCATATATTTGAAAAAATATGCAAACAGTATAATGTTGACCAAGAGCTCTGGGTACAGTTCCTGACCCCCTTACTCCATGGTAAAGCTGTAACTGCTGTGTGCTGCTTCTAAACTGTCTGATATTGATTGTCTAAACTATGAAAAAGGACTGAATGTGGCATCAGATACATGTCGAGGATGAAAGTGGTGACAGCAAGGGACAAAGAAGGGATGGCTTGTGTGAAAGTCAGGGATACATTAACAAAAAATATAAACTTCCAAGAATAAGTACATGTGTGTATGTGTGTATATTCCTGGGTATGCACATGTATGTACATATGCTATCAAAAGATTTTTGCTGACATAGTAGGGAACACACTAGCATGCTGAGCATTAACCGGTTGTAAAAAGGACATTTATGTCCACAAGGTGCTATAGAGTATAACTTTGAACAGTTAGACACATGAAGGAAGGACACCAGAACACTAGGAGTGCATTTATAGTGTTAAGATTTCATGCCATATTCATTAGATACTATGTAAAAGGACCCAAAGGAAGCATGCTTGCATGCGCAACCCAGTTATTGCTGTGCCTGTTTTTGTGGAAGGATGACTGCTGTTGACCATTGCATTAATCCTATTGTTTAGTCCCATTTATCTCATTCCCTCAAGTACAGCTCTTTTGAGGGTGTACCTTTAACTCCCAGGGGGTGTGGCTTGAGCTTTAAAAAACAAACATCGCTATATAGTTCAGATAGATATTCATACTTCTGGATCCTTACGTGTTAAAAGAAAAATGTAAATGGCAAACTATTCAGGATAAATTAATCTTTACATTAATAACATTCATTCAATTGGATGCTTTAAACTGGATTTTATAAGCCAAAAATAAAGGCAGTAAATATTAATTTTGTAATATATAAACAGACTATGATATCTCAGTAACCATTCTAGCAAGTATACTGCCAGCATGATTTTCTTCATACATCTGTAAGCTTTCATACGAGATTATGCAGTTGTGTCTGTGTTACCTGAATGTTGAGATATTTAGAGAAATATTAAAATTATTACAAGACAAATAAACAGTATACAAATAATATTCAATACCTCTTTAGCTACATTAGACAGAGATCAAATATCAATACAAGTGTGTTTGCCATCATGTGTGCTTCAAGATGCAATCTTTTGATACCTTGTATGTAGCATGGTTTTGGAATTATTAATGCAAATATGAACAATCAATATTTGATGCCCAGAGGTGCAGCAGGAGGTAATTGCAGAAATGCCTGGAGGTGCTCTCTGCTGTAATGAGTTAAGGACAGACAAACCAGAGCAGAAGCACAGGGTTTGAGTTTATGACACTGGTGTTGGTCCTTGCGTCAACTCAACAGTATCTTATGCTGTCTTTCATACAAAGTATTTCTTAGAGGGAGTAATACAGTCAGTAACTTTATTTGGGTCAAGACGGCTTTGTTGAACTCCATTCAAATCCAAGGAAAGAAAGAAAGAATTCATGAAAAATAAGTATGAAAGAGCCTTTTCCTTCAAGTTATACTTTACAGTGGAATGTTTTTTTCTACAATGTGCAGTGGTTTCATAATTTATTACACTACTTTACATAATAAGGTAAAGGGATGGTAACCCTATTTAGTTTGCCCTTTGCCATCTTTCCACTGATCAATGCATCTGTCACATGCCCACTCAAATGCCTCCATGAATCCTATCTCCATTGTCCATTTTGATAGCCTATTCCATGGGTCCACAACCCCCTCGTTGAAGGAATGCTTTTGCAGATCCGTGGAGTAGTAGGCTATTACAATATGCTGCTTGTGCCCTTTCCTCCTGTTCCTCCTCTTTCTTACTGCATAGGACAACACCTTCCTTCATCTCTGAAAGGATCCTGAGCGTCTGCATCATGGTCCCTTATGCCTTCTGGTCACAAATGGGGAGAACTTTAGTTCCTCTAGTTTTTGCCATATAACATCCCCTCTATTTTTTGTAAACCTCTGGTGGATTTCTTCTGGATTCCTTTCAGCAAATTGGCACCCACTCCTTACATGGGCATCAGAACTGTGCAGAGTATCCAAGGTGTGGCCTGACCAGGGTTGGTGTAATGGAAGCAGTCCCCTTTTATTCTGGAGTCTGTCCCTTTAGGATGCACCCAATCATTTTGGCAGCTGCTGCCACTGTCTTCTCTGTCTATTCCTTTTGGTCATTTGCAGGTGTGGTCATCATTTCCAGATGCTTTTCCTGCTCTGTTACCATCAGTTCCACATAACAGGTATTTCATTCCAGGGTTGGTATGCAACAGGTACAGAAGTTTGCATTTATCTGTAGTGAATCTCAATGTCACCTTTGTGCGGTTCATTATAATAGAAGAATGAAGCCTTGACTTTGACTCAGCCACTCCATTTTAATTAGTGTCTTGGGTGGAGTAGGGTGGGAATGACTGGCCACTGCAGGGTCACTAATCCTGGGGGAAGGGGAGACAGTTCATCCTGCTGCTATGAATGTATAGAGGACACCTGCATGTGGACCAGGGATGTGTGTTTGACTCTCAGAAGCAATACCTGCTTGGTTGCCTTCATGTGGTATGGTTGATAATGTATAGGTTCATAGGTTCATAGGTGTGTACTAGGCTAATGGCCCTGGAGCCTTTACAAGCCTAGCCCATAGGATTACCCTGACATTGTGCCACCGGACCTTAGTTCCCAGTGCCTCTGTCGAGTAAAGCCACTGGAGTGATCCCTGGGGTGAATTTTCTATTTCCCATCCACTCATCAAGATTTCTTTTGAAGGGGGCCAGTGAGGGGTTCTGCTTGACATGTATGGGAAGTCTGTTCCATAGCATGAGCAGTCTCTGGGTTATGAACCTGTCCCTCTAGCATGTTCTGTTGATTGTGGTAATGAGGTTGAGGTCTCTGGAGCATGTGGTGCAGAGGGATTGGGATTTCTTCAGATGTAGCATTTCTAACCGAGCTGGGGTAGACATGGCTTTGTAAGTCAAGCAGAGAGTGCCTCTAAGTAGGTGATATGAGACAGAGAATAGTTGTAGTTTTTTGAGTCGGCCCATATAGGACAAGTGCTTAAGGCCTAGGATCCTCTTTGTAAGGTACTTTTGCAGCCTCTCCAGTTGTTGCAGGTGTTTAGTGAGGTACATACCAAATGGGGCATTGTACTCAATGATTGGCCTAATGAGGGAAGTGTAGAGGGAGACAACGACCTCTTTCTTCATGGATGCAAAACCCTTAGTAATGAGATGTGCCACATAGAAGGACTTTCTGACTACAGTGGCAATGTGGTGGTCAAAAGAGAGGTTGCTGTCAGCCTGTGTCCCCAGATCTCTCATAATGCCTTCATTGTTCAGTGGACTACCATCAATGTGGTAATTCATGGGAACTGGGCTTTTCCCAAAGTGGATGATGACACATTTTTTGGCATTGAGCTTAAGGCCATGAGTCTGTCATCAGTTGTTGGTCTCAGTGAGGCCTTTCTGTAGGATGTCAACATCACTTGGGAAGTTAATAATAACTCCCAACTTGCAATCATCTGCAAACTTTGTCAGCCAGAGTCCCTTTGTGTTGTCCTGGACTTCAGAGAAGTAGATACCAAACAGGAGAATACCCAGGACCGCACCCTGTGGGACTCCACTTGTGACTGGTCAGCAGTCTGACTTGGAGTCAGCTACTTTCACACTGTGGGTTCTACCTGTGAGCCAGTTTGCAACCCACCTAGTGATATAGGGGTTGGTGCCTAGCTTAGTAAGTTTTTCTATAATTCCTGAGTGGGGAATGGTATCAAAGGCCTTGGTCAGATCAAGGTAGGCTGTATGAACCACCTTGCCTTCATCCACAGCTCTGGTGACTGATTTAAAGAAGTTGAGCAGGCATGATCTACCAACCCTTCACAAAATCAAACTGTGTGGGATCCAGATTTTGGAGTTTCTTTATATCCTTGTTTATTAGGTCCATGATGATGCGTTCCATAGCCTTGCATATCAGACCTGTCAGGCTAATGGGGTGATAGTTCCTAGGGTCTGTAGTCGCTCCTCCTTTGTGGAGAAGGATGACTGTAGCAGTGCGCCATTTGGTGGGGACAAAGCCTGAGGTGAGGCTGTGATTGGTCAGGGAACACAGGTGAGGTGCCAGTTCCCTCTGTAGTTCATGTAGAACACAGCCAGGGATATTGTCAGATCCCATAGAAGCTGTATTCTTGGCCTTGGACAGTGCTGTTTTAACTTGTGCAGCAGTAATACTGGGTGCCTGGCAATCTACTGGTATTGTGACTTGTCCCTTGGGGGGAGAAAGGGGTAAAGTTGGCACTGAAGCTGTTGGCCAGTATATTGGCAATATTTGTTGGCTTGGTATAGGAGGTACCATTGTGGAGTAGCTCAGAGCAAATCTGGGTATTGCCGTGGAGATTCTTTACATAACTATAGAAGGCCTTGTGGTTGTCTTTACTATCTGCTGCAATTCTGTTTTCATAGCTAGCTTTAGAGGATTTGATGAGCAATCTCAACTTTTTGTTGAGGCTGATAAGGGAGTTTTGCCACCTTATTCTGCATCAGTTTCCTCCTTCTGTTGTAGAGTTTGTTTATGGCAGGAGACCACCAGATTGGCTTCCTTTTTTGGAGGAGAGCGTATTGGTTCTATTGGGTATGGCGAGATCCATGCATTTGTGTACGTGTTCATACAGTGCATTGGTGCATGATTCAGTGGTCATGCAACTGATCTCCATTTGCATGGGTGCAGTGAAGTTAGCCACTTCTGTTTTTAGGAGCCCAAAGTTAGCTTTGGAAAAGTTTTTCATGGTGGTTACCTTTGCAGGGGGGGGGGGGGATGTTTATTTCCTAGGTGATTAGTTTGTGGTCAGATCTAACCAGGGAGGAGTTTGTTACTGGTGTAGAGCAGCAGTCACCCATGTTAGTAATGACCAGGTCAAGGATGTTGCTATCTCTAGTGGGGGTAAGGGTGAGCTGGTCCAGAACATTGGAATTAATGAATTCCAGGAAACGTTGGTTAAGTGTATTGGTACATGAGTAGTTTTCCCAGTTAATGGAGGGGTAGTTGAAGTTGTCCAGTATGAGAGTGTTAGTTTGGACCATAATATTCTCCAGGGTGCTTAGGAACATGGAGTGTGAGTCTTAGAACATGGTTGGGGATCTATAGCAGGCTACAACCTGAATCGCTGTCTTACCCAATGTTAGCTGCACCTGAAGTATCTCAGATGTGTTACGTTGGGCTACCAGTCTGGAGGTGTGTGCATCCTTTATGAATATGGAAACACCTTCGGTCCAAGTTCTGTGGCCGAAAGGTGTGGAATGAGTTATAGCCTGGTAGTGCAGGGGTGCTTTCTGCTGCCTTGAACCAGGTCTCTGTTATGGCAGAAATGTCAATGTTCTTCATTTTAAGGATTGTTTTGCGTGTGTGCATTTTGAGATGTAGACTTCTAGCATTGAGCAGCATTTGTTTGTAGCTGTTACAGTGGTAATTTGGCCTTTGGAACACCACCTGAAAAAGGCCCTATAGGGGTGAGCAAGAGCCTTGGCCAATATCCGGAAGCCCAGGGTGACAGATGCAGGCCATCTCTGGCAGAGGATCGATGCCTGTCATTCATGTCATCCCAGGCAGACAGATACTGGATCCCCTTAAAATGACACCAGAAACTTAGCCAGTTGTTGAAATTAATCATTTTCTGCTTGTACTGTGGTATCATTCTGGGTGATAGCAGGATGCTGCTCAGTGCTAGAGTCATACCTGCCTGGGCTACATAATCTGAGAGCTCCTCTATGTCTCTTTTCATGTAGTCCAGGGAGGTACGTCTCAGGTCATTTACACCCACATGTACAAAGACAGAGTCATATTTGCACCTTTGGTTTAAGGACCTGAGTGTGTGCGTTATGTGGCAAATCCTAGTGCCTGACAGGCAGCTGACTTTTACGTTCTCCCTATTCAACCTAATAAGTGGGACATCAGTGGCCTAACTATCAAGTCACCTATGACTAGTGTGTTGGGCATGCTGTTTTCCCTTAGGGGCTTTGGTTGAGTGGCACACTGTTTAGGAGAGTTGTGTCTCATGATTAGTGTTGTGTTGTGGTGGTCGAGTGAGTTTCTGCCTTGGAGGTCTCTGCTGTTTGGGTAGATTTTTATTGAGAGCCTCCGCAAAGGTGGATGTGCGGTTTGTGTTTTTATGTAAAGAAAGTGCTGGTGTGTGTTCTGGAGGGCTATGTGTTTCATGTGGTGTGGTGCAAGTGTTGACCTTCTCCTCTTGACCAGCTATTCCGGTCTTGGCTGGAGAGTGCATGGCTTCCAGTTTGGATATATAAATGCAGCTCTCACAAGTGTGGGTGTTGGATGGTAAGAAGAGAGTATCAGTGCACATGACAAGCACCAAACAATGTCATCTTCCAGTGAGGGGGTAGGGCCCAGTAATATAGAAGAATCCCAGATCCCACAACAAGGGTGACAGTACCACCTCTACCCTCATGCCTAACAGGAATAAATCAGCCATAGTGCTCTCAAATCCCAAGGAAATGAACAGGCTAGTTGGGCAAGTGGGGGTGGCATGAAAGTCACTATAGAACTGAGGAAAAAATCATCTGTCACCATTTAGCGCAATTAGTCAGCTTTTCCAAATCCATCCTTTGACTATTCCATCCATCCTGCACTGCTACACCTAACTTTTTGGTACTGCTGAAGAAGATGATCCTGTTCTCTGCTCCATCAGACATATCTGAACCGAATACATAGAAGAGTATCAGACCCAGAACCTTCCCCCTGTGGTGCTTTGCTAGTCACATTCCTGATATTGTCCCTCTCATCACAACTGTCTCACTCTCTGCATTTAACAATGCAGCAATCCATTTTCCTCGCGTTGCTCCTATACTAATCTTCTCCATTATTCCTAACTGCCTTCTGTGTGGGTGCAGGTGGAATACATCTACCATGTCTTCCTCATCACATTCACCTGCAATCCAGGCATAAACATGAATCGGATATGTCTGACTGGTTTTTCTTACCAGGTACCCATGTTTCCTATAGTTTGCAACCAGCTTTCTCCCCCTCAAGATTTTCTCCTTGGCATTCCCTGCCACTGCTGTTAGACTAAAAGGCCTGGAGTTTCCTGGATGTTTCCTCATACCCCCCTCATAAGTGTGAGCTATTAAAAACTTTGGGCAGTTGATTTGCTAGCACACACGGGAGACTTGTGACAATCCTGAGTGACAGTCCATCATGTCCATTTGCTTTATCTCAGTTTAGGAAAGGTAGTTGTCTCACATCCTCCCCTTCTACATTCTTGTCTCTGACTTGTACTACCACCACTCTGCCTTACCTCCATCCCAGTATGATTCCTTCTGCTTGCCATTTTTGTAAAGACTGAAGTATTTGTTTTGTGCCTCTGTTTTTTCCCAGTCTTTAATGATCTCCTTCTCATCTTTCTGCTGTTTACCTAAAGAAGGCATTCCCCTTCTTAACTCATTTCTGGCAATGTCCTCTCTGCTTATGGCCCATGATTCTGTGATATCAGCAATGCCCTTCCACCAACCCCTTCTGAATCACTTCTTGATGCTTCCTCATTTTTTAACTCAAATACTTGCATTGCATACTACAAATTACTTAATATTAGTTAAAGGTGGTATAGGAAGCTTTTTTGTGTGTGTGTGTGTGTGTGTGTGTGTGTGTGTGTGTGTGTGTGTGCGTGTGTGTGTGTGTGTGTGTGTGTGTGTGTGTGCGTGCGTGCGTGCGTGTGTGTGTGTGTGTGTGTAGGGAAGGCTGTTGCAATTTCTTACCGTTAATACATTTATTTGGAAGACAATATTTGTGGTAAATAGTGTTCATATTAATAAACTTATTAACTTGACATTTGCAGAACTGAACCACAGCCTTTCTACATGCATTAGCAATTGCAAGTTACAGTGAAATGTTGTACCCTGCCCCCGGGTTTTTCATTCCTTTAGCTATTATCACTAGTTCTCTGAATGGATGCTATAATTTATATGCTAGTATTTTATCAAATGTTATCCACTTATAGTTACATTTAGTGCCAGTAAGTTTAGTGTCTGCACTAAGTCATGAATGTTTCTCATTTTAGGGTGAGCCGACTGAAAAGGATTATGCTGATGTGTTAAAACAGTCTCATGAGGTAAGGACTTGTCACCTTTCTGCTTTCAGCAATTAAGCTGCTTTTTTATTTTTGCAACTTCTGTGGTCCCAAAGGAGTATTAAAACTATCCATGGGATTCAATCATACTAACACTAAGTGTATACCGTTTTGAGTGAAGAAACAACACAAGTGTAACTCAGACTTTCTCCCTCCTAATTTTTGTTTTCCTTCTGATTTTGTTGCAGCCTTAAATGTAAAGGAGGATTCATAAGGGTTACCACAAAGTGTAGACTACATGTAAACTTGATCTGAGCTTTCTGAGTGACTAGAAAGCACAAAAATATGGTAGGGATGTTCTTGAATACAAATTTTGTACACTTAGCATGGGTGTTAATGAATATGGCCTTATGTGGTCACTGTTTACCTGGCCTAATGTATACCCTTTGCATACTAGCAGATCAGTTCCAGACCAGCTACATTAAAAAAGAAAATTAATTATGTAATTAAAGCATTGAAAGTGTATAACCTTGGTGACTGGTACATACTTACAATAAGAAAAATAAGCTTTGCATTAAGTAAGAGTTTCAGCTTATTAGTTATGTAGAAACACTGTCAAATTAGGATGGTGATGTAGACTTGTTATGCCATCAAAGTATGTGACCAGCACATGCCAATAATTTCACCAGTGTACACAGCCCATGATGGCACATGCAAAACTGCAATGACTAGAATGTGAAGTCAGTGACTAGCAAACACCATTACTTTCACAACTGCACAGTTAGTAGCTTGCGCATTGTCCCCCAGTGTACACTGTGACTAGCACAAATAACTGCAGTCACTATGGGCAGCACACACGGTTATTGCCCCCAGTGGACATACTTAGTATCTTGCACACACTGTTACAGTGACCAGCATACTGGCCATGACTAGACTCACAACTACTGCCATCAGTGCATGCAGTCAGTGACTGACACACACACACATACACACACAGTTACAGTGACTAGTACATGCTGTCAATGTCAAAAATGCACAATTACTGTCACCAGTGCGCACTGCTAGTGACTTGCATATGAGAGTACAGTGACTAGGCTACGTTGTCAGTAACTAGGACAGGCAGTTACTGATTTAATTTCACACAGTTACAGTGAGTAGTGCATGCTGTCAGTCTATCATGCCCACTTTTATCACTTATACACACATACCTGTAGTGACCAGTGCAGTCAATGATTAGGGCTCACAATTACTGCAATCAGTCCACATAATCAGGGTGGTTCAATCCTCATTTCTAGTCACTGCCTATGTAGAGCTACATGTTCTCCCCATATGTCCTTGGGCTTTTTCTGGTTTCTCCGGTTTCTCCCCACCTCCAAAAAACATGCTGGCTGACTGGTTACGTTTTTATGTACATATTGTGGTATTTTCATGACACACTGGATCCAGAAGTAAATGCAATGCAGATTTGTTTGGCTCATAAATCCAGGATGACAAATAAAGTAAAGGAAAATACATTCTATCAACAAAAAAATGTAATGTCTCGATACGATTTGTCCATCATTTAAAAAGTCCAGCATATAACAAATTTCTGGCAGTTGGCACAGGTTGTTAAGGCTGTGAGCTGTAGTCCTGTGTACGTGGTTTGATTCCCTCAGCCCTCATCTGCTTACTGTGTAACCTTGAGTAAGTCACTTAATCAGACAGTGCTTAGGGCAACTGGAGATCTGAGCTAACTCCTCAGTGGTCCCATGGACTACAAGCCGGGGCAAGCCTGTTACTTAACTATGAAACTAAGGTTGCACACTGTGATTGATCCTAGCCTTCATTCCTAGCATCGTACTGCAGGGTTAGGAGTCTGTATTTCCCTTAGACCTTTCCCATCCTAAGTAATTGGAAACATCTTTCCTTCTTGAGAATCCTATTTGGGCATAAGGACGCACGTCCGACTGAGGCACCATATTCTCCACTTGGGCACTCGACACTGAGCCTCCCTCTTGAGGCTGTACTGAATCTGATACACAGGACAAGGAGTTTTCCTCTTGAGACCCTTACAAGTGTGCCATAGTTTAGAAAAGCCACTCTTTTATATGAGAACAAAATCATGATTTGTTTCCCATCCACAAGTCTAATAGCATTAGAAATGCCTGAGTAAAGGACCTAAACCTCATTTACAACATAAATAGAACACGTTGAAGGGGCAGATATGTATCTCAGAGACTGCCCATATAGGCTTCCTAATCCATGTGAAGCAGCGTTCGCCCCTGACCCTATTCAAAGGCAACCTGAACCAATGGGTGAGGAATCAGAAATTTACCTCTGGACTGGCATCTGTGCTCTGTTGGGTAGATGCAGCTTGTAAATGCTCTGCTACATAAACTTCACTAGATGTCCCTGTGTAACTTACCCTGTCATTTGCAAATGGGAAAACATAGTTAAGCTTAAAATGGCTTCCTAGGGCCATTAGCCTAGTAATCACCAGTGGACCTATGAACATATAATTATGTATTAACCAAATATGAAGGAAATTCTTTTCTATTTGACATAGCATTAACATTATTTTCATAAAAATCACATTACACAGTGGTAAGAATATTTAAAATATAGTGTTTCCATTTTTGCAATGTTAACATCACATACAGCATTCAGTACCCCAAAATGCTACAATAATGTTGCATTTCCTTTTGCCTTTGTAGTGCAGGTCATAGGTGAAACAGGTTCATGAACCAGTTCATTTAACCAAACATAATTTGGTAAAGAAAGAAAAGAAGAAGCAAAAATGGCACAGTATGAGTTTGTGCTGTGATGGTAAAGGCGAAAGCAAGAGAACTTGAATATGGAAAAACTTTATCTAGCTGATAAAGCAAATGCCACTCTAAATATTTATCCAGGCAAGTGGAAATTAAGTCTTCCTTAAATGCCTGCCAGTTTACCATATAGTCTGATAATCACAAAGTATCTAGCTGAACCTAAAATGCCCCAAATGTTCAGTAAGCTTAATAGTCGACTGAAGAGCATTCCTACAACTACTCAGTGACTGGGCCGTTTGTACCCAACTGAATGACCTGGAATCTGCTCTTAGAAATCTGTAAAAATTGTGTGTCCATCCAAAACAGATGCATGCAGACGGTATCCAATGAAATAATGAGCAGCAAAGGACTAATACAATTAGACAGTGATCACAGAAGTGAGACAACAGCACGAGTAATTCATACCTAATGATTTATTCATAAACCTCCTAAGTTCGATCGGGTATTTCTAATGCTGTTAGACTTGTGGATGTGAGACAAGTTATGCTTTTTACACTACTGGAGCAATTTACCCTGAAGTAATTTGGAGCCATAAGAAAAGAAAAAAACAGTGCCAACAACTAATTCAGTGAAGCATGCATTGTATTTATTGTTTGGTAACAGGTGTATGAACTGATCCCAACATTACTTTTTCTGCCATGACATAGGTAGGAAGCAAACAAACTGTATAACCACAAAAATACTATAACAGAAAAGGAGGTAAATACAAGTGATACACACAAAATAACCACAGAAACAGTAACATAACAGTAAGGCAGTAAACCGCAGGTAAGAAGTATATACATGGAAACAAAGATGAGTGTTTTAAAAATTAAAGTACACTAGTACAAGCCTGACCGAAGCAAGTATTATTATGCCTATTCTGAAAGTTACTGGTATGAAACAGAATTCTTAGATTTTGATCAGACAATGTATGACAATATCAATGTAATAATGAAGTGACTAGTCTAATATTTGCATATGTTTATATTACTGTAACGTACAATAAAATGTAATTTAATAAAAAAATAAAATGCTGTACAAAAATTACTATGGGATACTCTACTAAACCAATATTCTCTGGTACAATTACAGAGCAGACAGAATGTAAATGCTGTACACAAGATGATTATAAAGTTGTGTGTCAAAACAGGAGATCGTCATTTGCCGTCGGTAATAACAGTGCAGTTGTTCAGTACAAGCTGTACAAAAGGATAACTAATATCATAATGGTATATGAGTCGGTGTGCCTTTGTACAAACCAATTGGTTCCAAGTACTATTAAAACTGTTAGGCTACATAAACTCAGTGTGGCAAGGAAGTGCAGATAAGTAAATAATTCCTATTTTCTTGAATAAGTCAGCAAATGTTTATTATGAGTCTCTGTGGCCATACCATTCACTCATTCCCGCTTATAATAAAAGTCCTTTGTATAGTCCGAATTACATATTCCTAGAAAATAAACACGAATAAACTCAAAGCTTCCCATCTACCTTTAAAAGAGAGGCACTTTAAGCAGTGCAGCCTCATGTACTAATAACACACTTGAATGTATTACACAGGACATTAAGCCATGCATTCTAATTATGGTTCAGATTACCTGCTCCCTGGTTTCACACCACTCCCAATCTACCGGTTTCATACTAGCTTTTAAAAAGGCAATGGATTAAATAAATACATTTGCTGCAGTGAGGCGCCAATTAAAGGGAAGTTGCAGTAAGCACAGGAAGAGGGCTCTGGGTACAAGGTACAGCTGAGTGTAGAAAGCATAAATTCAATTATCCAGAGAGATTATAGCTAAGAAACCTATTACAGCATACATGCTGGAATTTTTATTAAGTTACCAGACCTTACTTCAAGTTCATGTCAGACTTTACTTGTTTCAGAAAGGATAAGGGTGGGATGGAATGGATGAGACACTGCAAATAACTTGGACACATTGACAACAAAAGGAAAGAAACCAGTGGAAACTGCACTATGGCTCACACTTTAATTACTGAGCCTGCATTTGTACTGGAATTACATAGAGGTGTCTTGTACAGGGATGAGCCAGGATAAGCCATTTGGAGACCACCAGCAGCACCAAGTTACAAACAGGGAGGATTACTCAAGGTGAGGAACAAGATGTTTTAACATATACAGTGTGTGCTTGCAGTTAATTTGGCTATGAACAAGGCATTTAAGACAAAAAGGGAGGATTACTCCTGGAAAGGAACAAGACGTTTGACATATACTGAGTGTGCTGGTAGTTAATTTTGGCTACAATCAAGACATCTAAGACCTTGCAGAAGTCAGTTCCAGGGGCTTCCTTTCTATGAAGCAATACCAGATCTCAAATTCATAAAGACAGACAGTGCTGCAAATGTCAAGGTGGGTCACTATCTGCAGTCATAGCACCATTTAAAACAATTAGTAGTATGTATATCTAAGCATTTCCCTAAGACTCCACTAAAAATGAGGGTTTATAGTTTGACATTCCCATTCAGCAAATGTAAATGAATAAACAAACATACATCTAATTGGCTGAAGCCATGTGCAATTGTATTTAATTGCACATGGACTCAGTAGGATTTGCATATGTTGTTATGGCCACTCTGCATCAGTGAGTAGTAAAATATGTATCCATAGACCAAAAGTACATTTTATTTATTTATTTATTTATCCTTTTTTGACAGGGTTAGTCTCACTAGGCTAATAGCCTCTTATTAGGGGAGACCAAAGGTGGTATATATACTAATAGGGAAAATTTGGCCAGGGCATCACAGAACTTTCCCTACTCCTTTCAGTAAGTACCATGGGATCTTTTACATCCACCTAAAGTACTACCAACTCAGGCAGATGGGGCCCTTGTTTAATGTCTCATCTGAAGTATGACACACACAGGCGTGCAGCCCCATCTTTATGCTGCATTGCAATGTCAGCAATCCATCTACCTGGTATGGAAATAGAAATCACAGCCTTATAGGTTCATAGATGTTTACTAGGCTAATGACCACAATGGCCTTTTTAAACCTAGCCATGCAACCCAAATCTCTGACAAGTTCTGGTACCCTTGATAAGTGTAAGCAGGGGCCTGGGAGATAAAACATTTACAAGAAGGGGCCTGGGAGATGAAACATTTACAGGCTGCCAGTATCCATTGGAGGTATAGTTGCCAAACTAGATATGAATTTCCTTTTCCCCATCCAATTGTCCAGGTAACACTTGAATTGGGTTAGGGAGGAACTCAGTTTCAAATAGATGGGGAGCCTGTTCCAGAGAAGGGGTAGAGTCTCCAGGAAATAATGACATTATGCTTCTTCTATTGCCAGGAGCAAAACAGAAGCACTAATCCCAAGATGACTACTGAGAGGCAGAATGCGGGCTCTTCAGTAATTAGTAGTCTTGAAGTAGTCGCTACAGATTTTAAAGTTAGATGGAAAAATGGGTTAATATCCTAAGAGCTGCAGTGTGCACTAAGCAGTTAGATATGAAAAAAGACAAACTTGGAACCAAAACACGAATATAGACAAACCAAGCAATAGTTTAAGTATGGCATTTAATGTTGTGTATTAGTTCTGACATTATGCTTCTTCTATTACCAAGAGCAAAACAGAAGCACTAATCCCAAGATGACTACTGAGAGGCAGAATGCGGGCTCTTCAGTAATTAGTAGTCTTGAAGTAGTTGCTACAGATTTTAAAGTTAGATGGAAAAATGGGTTAATATCCTAAGAGCTGCAGTGTGCACTAAGCAGTTAGATATGAAAAAAGACAAACTTGGAACCAAAACACGAATATAGACAAACCAAGCAATAGTTTAAGTATGGCATTTAATATTGTGTATTAGTTCTGAAGATGTTCTGAAATAATTAAAAATGGAAGCACTTAACTGAATTTTAATAAACATTTTTGCTGACTCTTATCTGGTAATTCATCCATTGCCTTTACTAGAAATGGTTCTAGATATGAAAGAGGGGGTAACTTGAGCTTTAGCCACTGAAGTAGAGATCCACTAATTTTAAAAGACCATGATAGATGGGACGGGGATGGGCACTTTGTATTCTGGTTCTATGGAATACAGCGGGGTGGCCGATAAATTTAAATAGTTGAAGAGGAGTGATTTCACAAAATTATAATTTTGTGCTTACAATAGCCAATGAAAGAAAAGAGCGAAGGAGATATATGTTCAAATTAAGATAAAGGCAGGAAATTAGAAAGACAGTTCAATTTAAAAACACATTAGCACCATGGTGGGAGGGTGTAGAAAACTTCTGTTTAAAGAAAATAAATCACAATATACAAAACAGAAGGAAGTAGTGAAGCAGTACATTATACAAGAAAACATAATTAATCTTTCCCTCACAACAAGTTATAACAGAATCTGGGTGAACTTTTCCAGTAAAACTTTGAAATGTTTTATTTTACTCCTTAAATAGAAGCACTGTGGTGGTGGTGCTGTGGTAGCGTTGTCGCCTCACAGCAAGACGTTGACCCGTTCGATTCTCAGCTAGAGCGTCTTCTGTGAGGAGGCATCCATGAATGCGCGTACCTTCGTTGAAGGTTGTGCATTAGGGCTGACAACTCAACACGTAAAAATCCACTGCCAATCATTAGCGGACTGGAGTTCCACTGTGGCGACCCCTAACCGGGAAAAGCCGAAAGACACAACAACAACAACTTCCTAGCTCCACTCTCAGTTCACAGGTAATTAACCTTAATTGATAATTTTCATTTTATAAATAAGGTGTTTAATTCATGTGATGTTTTAGTTGTGATACAGAAGGAGTTGTTTATGTATTAAAATGTGAATGCAATTTGTTTTATGTGGGTGAAACTAAATGGACTTTTAGAATTAGGTTCCAAGAACATCTAAGGGACATTCAAAACAAGAAAATAGAAAGTCCCTTGGCAATGCATTTTGATACATGTCATTATGGTAATAATAGTGGTTTAAGAGACAGTATTTTAAAGAGTGTGAAAGGTTCCCCAGGTATGTCTTTAAAAAGTATGCTGCTTTACAGGGAAGCAGTTATTATTTTAAAATTTGGAGCATTGTTCCCTAAAGGTCTTACTAAGTAATTGAGTTGGAAATTGTTATAGTAATTGTACTCAGCTGTGTTAATTGATGTTGATTGGTATAAAAGTATGCATTGTGGGTACATTTCCTCTAACTCTATCAAAGGCTTTATGTCCGTGGCACTAGAGGAGTGAGAAGTTACTTTTAATAAATCTTTTGGATCTGTTGGCTATGTTGTTTTTTTTTATTTTTGGAGTCTGTTTATTGATCGTTGAGTATATTCATGGCCAGTGATCCTGCCTTCCAGATCCCTAGGATTTTTAGGGAAGAAAGCAGTGAAAATATGCAGAGAAGGATGGGACATTATATTTCACAAGTCAGTGATTGATCAAAAAGAATAAATGCTTCAAATATACAGAGGACTAGTGAACCCTCTAAGGTATGGGAGAGATTGCTGGAAGAGGGTTGACATAAACGGACTGTTAATCCTTTTTTGTCTGTTGGACAGAGCTATAATTTATCACTCTCTCCTGAACTACAAGGTACTGTGAGCAAATTAGAACATTTATTATTTAAGGAAAATGCTGCACATTATAACATTATCAGTTTGCAGAGATACTTGGAGCTAGATATATTCCTCAGGGTTTGAGAACCTTCAAAAACCCCTCAGCTCCTTTTGACCCTGCAGACAGTGATGATTTAGTGTTTGAAAAAAGATGGATAGAAGCTGCACATCGTGGTGTGACAGAATGGGTAGCTATCCTAATAGAACGGGATCAGATTAAACAGCAAAAAATTAAGGAAGAGATTTCTGCTACTTGTGCCGCTTTGTGCTAGCAGCTCAGTGTGCCACGGTTTGAGCAAGCATTAGGAAGCATTAATGATAAACTGCAAACCTGGAGTATAGAACTGATTGACAGAAAGTTCAACAAGTTGCATAGGGATTTGCATTACTGTATAATGGTTCCGCCTTCAAAGTTAAAACCAATAAAATCCACCAATTTGGTGGTTGGGGGGGGGGGTTCCTATACAACAGGAATGGAAAAGAAATGCCATGGCATTTCTTTTGCTTCTTCTTAGGTCACTGATGTTTCAGCTGAACAGCTAAGGAAATGCTTATCCTCCACTACCTCAAGCACAACAGAATAATTATTTGGAGGGTAATTTTCGTGGCAACAAGAACACAGAATACGCAATATGGAAATGCGGACAACCAGACACAGTTTGAGAGACGCAGTAACAGCAGTAAGGAAAGAAGAGGAAATTGTATTAATTTCAAAAAGACTTGAGACTGTCAGCAGTAATAATGGTTATGTTCTTAATTTATCTGGAATTTCATTAACTGATGTTGAAATCTCAGTTTTGAATTGTGGTTTAAAATATATCCCGACTGTTATGCCTAGATTATATGTACTACAAACGAATATGTTTCATTTTAGTAGGAAGTTGCATTTGATATGATATTTTGCAAATTATGATTTTTCAAATGTTCCAACCTATGAGTTAAGGGATGATTCTGAACATGAAAGTACAGATACCTTTGTTTCCTGTAACTCATATGAATTAGAAGGTGAGGAAAATGCATATTGTCTGCTAAATACTACTAATATTCTGCATAAAAGTAAATATATTCCTCCCTTTACTAATGAGACAATCAGGCAATTCTTTCTATGGTGAATTTTTCATTAGAAAAAGCTTTTATGGAATTTATGAGAGAAAAGAAAAGAAAAGAGGGGAAGTTAAATATAACTTAACAAAAAATGAATGAGTGGCATTAAACAAATGCATGAGAGAAGGGATGTTACTTTTACATCTTCTGATAAAGGTAGCAAAATTGTAGTGATGAGTTGTTCTCAGTATTTAAAAATGTGTTATGAAAATCTTAATAATCAGGAGATGTATAGAGAAGTTAATTGGGTGGATTATGAACCATCACTTATGAATTTTGAAAATTTGATACATAAGGGGTACAGGTTGGGGTATTTCTCTTTGAATGATTTGGAGACAAAGTTCTCCATGCAGGACTGTACTATGGCAAGTTTGTATCGCCTTCCTAAAGTGCATAAAAGTTTGTTGGACCCTCACAGTCACTGTATTGTATCTGCCTGTAACTATTTTTTGCATAATGTGAGCATTTTGCTACATGATCAGTTATTACCATTAGTTGAGAAATTACCTTCCTATATAAAGGACATCTTTGATTTTTTGGAAAAAGTTAGATATGTTAAATGGACAAGTTTTAAATATTGGACAGTTATAGATGTAAAAAGTCTATATACTAGTATTCAACATCAGTTTGGGTTAGAAGCCTTCAGATATTTTTGGGGGATAGTCCATTGTCACATTATCTAATTGATTTAGTGTATTTTAGTCTTACCAATAACTTTTTCAAATTTAGCGGCACATTGTACCACTAGATTAAAGGCACGGCCATGGGAGCATCATTTGCCCCCATGTATGCCAATTTATTTATGGGTGGAGTATCTATAAAATAGATTTTTTCAGCAACAAGGTTAAACTATTTCTGGCTCCGTAAAGTCTGCTCTTCAATTTTTCCCTTAGAACTTCTCTACTTGCAATCTAAACAGTCTATTCTCTAT
This sequence comes from Protopterus annectens, assembly GCF_019279795.1. Lineage (NCBI taxonomy): Eukaryota > Metazoa > Chordata > Ceratodontiformes > Protopteridae > Protopterus > Protopterus annectens. Next base: position 1,026,209,157 of record NC_056731.1, on the reverse strand, counting down.
CTCAATAGCTCAGCACTTACTCCTAAAGCATTTTTATATAGGTAAAGTACTTGTATACTAAACAAAGTACTTCATTAGCCTAGAATCCCCTTGAGTACCCATTTCCCTATAGGTCCCTTCTGACTCAGTTACACAGCAAACTTTTTCACTTTTTCTAGCATGTCGAAGGGTCAGTTGCTAGCGTCCTCTCCTGTTCAGCTGGTGAATCTGGGCATCTTGAGGCAATGTTACAATTGCCTCATGTACACAGACAACCCACTCCTTCTCCCACAAAACACAAATACATGTGAGAGATGCAACTATATAGCCAAACTGGAGGCTGAGCTCTCTCAACTCAGGACTGGCAAGACCAGACAGGAGGAGAAGGAAACCACACACACCACAAACCCAGTTTCACATAGAACTATCACAACTGCAAAACAAACACATAAACACACAAAGACATACTCGGAGGCACTGATCACAAATCTACCAAAACTACAGAGGCCTCCAAAGCAGACACCCAAGCAACTGCCACCTCAAGACATAAGACATGCAACACATAGTTCTCAAAGTCAGTGTGCTAAACAGTCACAGCCCTTAAGGCCAAACACAATGCCAGACACACTTGTTATAGGTGACTCCATAGTCAGACACACTGACGTCCCACTCACCAGACTGAACAAGGAAAAGATCACAGTAAGCTGCCTGTCAGGCGCTAGAATCCACCACATAACACAAGCACTCAGGTCACTCCACAGCAAGTACAAGTATGACTCAGTCATTGTCCATGCCGGTGTGAGCGACGTGAGACGTACCTCCCTGGACTACATGAAAAGAGACATAGAGGAGCTCTCAGATTATGTGGCCCAGGCCGGTATGACCCTGACCCTGAGCAGTATCCTACCCTCACCAAGAATGATGCCACAATACAGAGACAAAATGATCAGCTTTAATAATTGGCTTAATTACTGGTGTCATTCTAAGGGGATCCAATGTCTGTCTGCCTGGGATGACATGCTTGACAAGCCACGCTGCTGCAAGGGACGGCTTGCACCTGTCACCCCTGGGCTTCCGGATATTGGCAAAGGCTCTTGCCACCCCATAGTGCCTTTTTAGGCAAGGCTCAAATGATAAACCTACTGCCCTAGAAAACAAAAATGGAGAAAAACTAAGGGTAATACTGCTCAATGCCAGAAGTCTAAACCTCAAGATGCACGCCTCGAAGCCCTCCTCAGTATGGAGAACATCGATGTCTGTGCTGTGACTGAAACCTGGTTCAAGGCTCCTGAGAGCACCCCAGCACTATCAGGTTATACCTCATATCATGTGTTCCGCCCCAAAATCCGGACCGAACCACAAAAGGAGGGGAGTATCAATATTCATAAAGGATACCCACACCTCCAGGTTAGTGGCAACGCAAGCATCGGAGACCATCCAGGTGCAATTAACCATAGGTAAAACTGCCCTACAGTTTGTAACATGCTACAGACCACCTTCTCAAACTCAGGAAACCCACACAGCCTTCCTGAAGACACTGGAGAGTATGAATGTCTCTCCAAACACCATCATATTGGGTGACTTCAACTACCCAAACATAGACTGGGAACATTACTCAAGCCCCAACACCCTAGCCCAAAGGTTCCTTGAGTTCATAAACTCAAATGCTATGGAACAACTAGTCACCATTCCCACAAGAGGAGAAAATATACTAGACCTGATCATCACAAACATGGGGACAAAATGCTCCACACTGGAAGTATATCCCTCATTGATGAGATCAGACCATAAATTAATCTCACTGGAGATCCACATCCGCCCCCACCCCCAGCAAAAAGACCACAGTGAAGAACTTCTCAAAAGCAAACTTCACACTTCTTAAGACTGGAGTGGTATCCTTCAAGGCCCCGAGCCAGTGGAAACCACAACCCACGCTGCTGAAACCCTTACAAATGCCTTCTCGAGCACCTCCAGGAATGTATGGATCAAGCAATCCTTAATAAAATCAAGACCCTTTCCACCAAAGGCAGGCCCGGTCTGGTGGACCCCAGCCATAAACAAACTCTACAACAAGAGGAGAAAGCTACTACATGACAGAGCAAAATCCCTAAAAGGGAAGGCATCTCTGATCAATACTAGCAAAAAACTACGATCACTCATAAAATCATCCAAGGCCAACTTTGAGAGAAAAATCGCTAATGACACAAAAGACAATCATAAAGCCTTCTTTAGCTATGTTAGAAACCTGGGTGGAAACTCCCAGACATGCTCAGAATTAGTCCAAAATGATAAAAAAATCACTGAACCCACAGACATTGCAAACATACTGGCAGACAGGTTCAGTGCAAATTTCTCCCTCTCCCAAAAGGAGAAATATCTATCCCACCAGAGTCTAGCCTCCCAAACATCTCAGATGCCCAGGTGAGAGCTGCTCTCTAAAGCAAAAACACAGCATCAATGGGACCGGACGGTGTCCCCGGCTGTGTGCTACACGAACTCAATGAGGAACTAAACCCACACATAAGGCTGCTGTTTAATCTTAGCCTTACTACAGGATACGTACCCAAAGAATGGCGTACGGCAACTCTGGTCCCACTCCACAAAGGCGGTGCTTCTACGGACCCTGGAAATTACCACCCCATAAGCTTGACGAGCCTTGTCTGCAAAGCTATGGAGAGGATCATAATGGAACTCATAAATAAAGACATTGGGGACCTACAGACACTGGATCCTACCCAATTTGGCTTTGTCAAGAGCAGATCCTGCCTCTTGAACTTGGTCGACTTTTTCGAAACAGTCACTAAGGCCATTGATGAGGGTAAGGCAGTTCACACAGCCTACCTTGACCTAGCAAAAGCGTTCAACACAAAATCCCACTCGGGCATCATAGAAAAGCTCACCAGCTTAGATGTAAACCCATATGTCACAAGATGGGTTGCAAACTGGCTCAAGGACAGAACACACAGGGTTAGAGTTGCTGGTGCCATGTCAGACTCTAAGCCGGTTACAAGCGGTGTCCCACAGGGCTCAGTCCTGGGCCCCCTCTTGTTCGGCATTTATTTTTCTGAAGTGCAGGCAAACATAGGGGGATTGTGGCTGACAAAATTTGCAGATGACTGCAAACTGGGCACCATAATTGACACTCCATCAGACACAGACATCCTCCAGAGAGGTCTCATAGAAATGGATAACTGGTGCCAGAGCCATGGCCTTAAGCTATGTGCCAAAAAATGTATAGTCATACCCTTTGGGAAAAACAAGGTAACCCCTAATTACCACATAGGTGGTAATCCATTAAACACGGAAGAAGTTATCAGGGACCTGGGGACCCAAGTTGACAGTAACCTCTCTTTTGACACTCACATTGCCAAAGTGGTTAGGAAGACCTTCTACATTGCCCACCTGATCATGAAGGGATTCACATCCAGATCAGGAGAGGTCATTGAACCCCTGTACTCTTCACTTATCAGACCAATGATTGAGTACAACGCCCCATTCGGAATGTACCTTACTCGACACCTGCAGCAGTTGGAAAGACCCCAAAAGTTCCTCACCAAAAGGATAAAGGGGCTCAAACATATGTCATACGATGCCCGACTGAAGAAACTCCAGCTCTATTCAGTCGCATACCATCTGCTCAGAGGTGATCTGTGCCTGACATACAAGGCCATGCCCAACCCGGAATTAATGGACATGCTCCACCTCAAAAAATCCAAATCCACCAGAGCCACGAGAGCAAGAGACTTAAACCTCAACACGGATATAAATAGGACGTGCTGGAGGGACAGATTCATCACCCAGAGACTCCCTACACTATGGAACAGAATCCCAGTCCATGTGAGGCAGAGTCCCTCACTGACTCTGTTCAAGAGAAATCTTGACGAGTGGATAGGAGATCGTAGGTTTACCCCGGGAATCATCTCTGTATCACTGCTGGACAGAGGCACAGCAAACTAATGGGTATAGTATTCTCATCCTAAGGGGTGGTGAAAGCCACACACACTCTGGCTAGGCTTATAAATGCCCTAGGGCAGATAGCCTAGTATGAACCTATGAACCTATGAACCTATGAATATGTCATAAAGTACTACCGTTTTATAGATGATTTAGTCTTTTTATGTGAAAGAGGGCAATCTTTGGTAGAGTCTTTTATTGGTGAACTTCACATGAATAGGTTTGGTTTAGCCTTTGATGGGCTACAATGTGGACAAAATGTTGTTTATTTGGATGTGGAATTAAGGGGTGACAATAGAGGGTCAAATAAAACTGGAATTCATAGGAAATTTGATAAAATTAACCATTATATGGCTGGTAGAAGTTGTCAACCCCCCACTTGATTAGTGCTCTGCCCTATAATGAGTTGCTAGGTACTAGTAGGTTGTGTAATGACAAAGATAATATTACAAAAACACAATAGTCTGCTGTGTAGGGTGTCTGGATCCAAAGATATACACAAAATGCTCTCAAAACTCAATTTAATAATCACTTAAAATTCAGTTAAGCGCTTTCATCTACATTATAGACTTCATCAGAACACATTTGTAAATTCCTTCCATGTTTAAATACTATCATAGGCCAATCAGCTCCACAAGGTAATCAGTCAATTAATTCTTAATCATATAAATACACATAGCTTAAAGTGCATTGTACTTTCAAGTCAAACAAGATACCTTATTTGATTAATTTACTATATAAATAAATAAATATACATTAAATAATTGCCCTAATGCAATATAAAAAACAACAAATACATATAATCACATTTTCCTAATATAAATATAATGATATTAAAGACCATTAAGAAATATTAAAAAGTTATTATCAAATATGTGCCATTCCACAAAGGAATTTATGCTTTTGCTACATCTATATATGATTAAGCCTTTAGTTCCAAAATAGGCTTAATGGATATACCATCATTTATTCCCGGATGTACTGTTGAATTTAATAATATTTTCTATCTAGTTTCTCTTTCACCTAATTTCTTACCAATGTTACCCCCCTGGGGTTAACAGGTATATGTTTTAATATAGCAAACTTAAACTCTTCACAACAAGGGCGTTTGACTAGGTGTCTATATAACGCATTAGCTCTATCTTTTTTCCTAATGCAATACAAGTGGTCATATATTCTATTCCTTGGACACCTGTCAGTTTTCCCCACATAAAAACAGGAACATTTTGTACATTTAGCTAAATAAACCACATGTTGTGTTCGACAATTCCCATTCTGAAACTTTAGTATAGTTTGACTAATGTCTTCCAGTTTTAAAGTAGCGTCTTCCATAATGGCAAAGCACCGGTTGCAGGTGTCCACATTTGTGGGTATCCCCCGCTCTTTTCCTATTTCTCCTATTATTTACCTTTATCTCAAATCATCTCAAATTTATTCTTGAGATTAAATCCTGCCTTGTGTACAAATGTAGGCTGCTCACCTAATAAATTATAAATATTTTCATCTGATTTCATAATATTCAAATTATCTGTAATTATATTTCGGATGTCCTTAGAATATGTACCGTATTGCAATATACATGCCCGTTGGAACTGGTTGTGATTGTCAAGGATATTAGTATTCATAGATTGTATATCCTCAATTCTATTTCCTAAAAGGGGTTTGTATTTTTTACCCCACTCATCCTTTACATATTTAATGGTGGTATCAATAAGGTTAGTGGGATATCCCCTTTTCCTAAACATACTCCCAATATAGTCAAGTTCCTTGACCATGTCTTTAAAATCTGAAGTTATTCTTGCTGCCCTAATACATTGTCCCTTTATAATGCTAGCCTTTTGACTATAGGGGTGGCAGCTGGAGTATTGTAAATATGCTTTGCTGAAGGTACTTTTTCTGTGTATTTTGGAACAAAACTGACCATTTTTATGGATATGTATGTATCAAGGTATGATATACCCTTTCTGTCACTATTATAAGTGAATTTCAAATAATCACTAGATGTATTTAAATAATCAAAAAACATCTAAAATTCATACATAGAACCATTCCATAGAATAAAAATGTCGTCCAAAAACTGGAAGTAACAGCTGATAAAACTGTACCATTTACTTTCAAATACACATTCCTCCTCCCAGTTTAACAAAACTAGGTTGGCAAAAATGGGTGCACAAGCTGCACCCATTGCAACACCATTACTTTGTCTATAATATTCACCTTCATAAAAAATGTTGTTGTGCTTTAAAACAATTTCCATAAACTCTAATGTTAACAGTACTCTGTTCCATGAAAAATCAGCGTACTTTTGTATACTATTCTTAAACCTTCTAAGGCCATCCTCCTTGGGAGTACAAGAAAAAATATAATATTACCTAAGAGTTAACTAAAAGTTGTGAAATGTTCAAATAAAGGGGATATGAAGTCCATTCTATCCAGGCAGCTTTTAATTGTTTATTTTTGAATCAACATTATGGTCCTTTAGCACCTGATAGAAATTATATTAGACTGTTCAAAAATATAAAGTGTGAGGGGAATGAATTAGCTCAGAAAGTATTTTTTGTGACAACGTACAATTTATTTGCTGAAAAGGATGGTAGACACTATTATGTACTATTAGAACTATTTATTACAAGATAAAAATCTTTATGAACTTCTGCCTCAAAGACCTATAGTTTCTTTTAAGAGAGGCAGAAGTGTTAGAGATATGATTGTACATGTTCGGTTTTTACCACCTATGCAGCCATTAGGTGCACAACTTCCTAATTTTGGGTTGAGACCATGTGGACAGTGTTCAATTTGCAAATTTACTGTACCAATTTTTATTTTATAAATAATACGGTGTTTAATCCATGTGATGTTTTTAGTTGTGATACAGAAGGAGTTGTTATGTATTAAAATGTGAATGCAATTTGTTTTATGTGGGTGAGACTAAACGTAGTTTCAGACTTAGGTTCCAAGAACATCTGAGGGACATTAAAAACAAGAAAATAGAAAATCCCTTGTCAATGCATTTTGATACATGTCATTATGGTAATAATAGTGGTTCAACAGGTAGTATTTTAGAGAGGGTGAAAGTTTCCCCAGGTATGTCTTTAAAAAGGCTGCTTTACAAGGAAGCAGTTTTTATTTTGAAATTTGGAACATTGTTCCCTAGAGGTCTTAATAAAGAATTGAATTGGAAATTGTTATTGTAATTGTGCTCAGTTGTGTTAATTAATGTTGATTGGTATAAAAGTATGCATTATGGGTACATTTCTTCTAACTCTATCAAAGGCTTTATGTCCAAGGCACTAGAGGACTGAGAAGATCCTTTTAATAAATCTTTTGGCTCTATTGGGTACGCTGTTTTTTATTTTTGTAGTCTGTTTGTTGGTTGTTGAGTAATTAACCTTACTTGACCTGTTCTAATTTCTGTCCAACTCACAAAATACACAACTGTGATCTCTTAGTTTAAATACGCAATTAAAAGCAGAATACAAGTAAAACACATTGTAAAGAAAATAAATTACTATATATAAAACAGAAGGCAATGAAGCAATACAAAATACAAGAAAGCAAAAACAAACTAACCTTTCCCTCACAGCAAGTTGTGACAGAATTTGGGTGAGCTTTTCAATTAAAGCCTTGAAATGTTTTATTTTACCCCTTAAATAGGATGCTTAGTTTATAGCTCCACCCTCAGTTCACAGGTAATTAACCTTAATTGACATGTTCTAATTTCTGTGTGACTCAGAGACACAGCTCTGGTCTCTTTCCTAGTTTAATTATGCAATTAAAAGCAAAATACAAGTAAAACACAGTGTAAAGAAAATAATTCACAATGTACAAAACAGAAGAAGATGGTGAAGCAATATAAAATACAACAAAACAAAACCAAATCTTCCCCTCACAGCAAGTTGTGACAGAGGTTTTTTGAACTTTCCAGAGCATCTGCTTGTGTTCTGACTGGAGTGCTTCTCAAACAATCTGCTAAGTATATTCCCTGGTACTTTAACTTTTCAGAGTTCTGCATCGTCTTAATTTTTTTGCCTGACTGAATTATGTTATATATTTGCTGACTTTGTTTACTGTTTTCTCATCTGTTCTGAAACTGGCTTTCTCCCTCTCACCTACCCTATTCCTGTGGTGTTTTTATAGTTGGTGGCTTTGCAGTTACCCGCCCCTACTATTAATTTGATCTGGGACACTCCTCCCAGTTTAATGTTCATTCTATCTGATACAGAGAGAACATTTGAGAAGGCCAACCCACTTAGGTTCGTAACCTTGAATTATCTTCTGCTCCTCCTTCCTCCCTTTGCACTTTACTGACAAAAAAATCTCTCTCCTTGTGTTCTGAGTGTGCTTCCCAGCTGATAAGTATATTTTTGCCACTTTTTAACTGCTCAGAGTTGAATTTAGTTCCTAGTACATTTTGAATAAATTGCATTTATTTAAACTGTAAAAAAGTAATGTCTTTCGGCTTTTCCCGGTTAGGGGTCGCCACAGTGGAGCTCCAGTCTGCTAATGATTGGCAATGGATTTGTATGGTGCTGAGTTGTCAGCGCGATGCCCAACCTTCAAAGAAGGCACACCCATTCACACACGCACCTATCTGTATGTCTCTAACGTCACTTGACCACAGGGAGGACATGCAGACTCCACACAGAAGACACTCCAGCTTAGAATCAAACAGGAGAACCTCTTGCTGTGAGGTGACAACCCTAACCCCTGCACCACTGTGGTGCATTTATTTAAAATGTATTTGCTTTAATAATGCTACACACTCAAGTGTGCTAGCTTGCACTGCACTTGAATTGTTCTTAGTGCTGTTTTAGCTGCTTTCTGGAAAAAAAAATTCTAAGCTTCTTTCCTGCCTTTCCTGTAACTAGTCTAGTCCAGATACAGATTTGATGTATCCAGGACTGTTGGTAATCTTCTGAGCCCCCCGAAGCCTTTTTGTGTTGGAGGGAAGCCTTTTAGCATATCAGTGGGAGTGGTAAGCACTAGGTAGCCTATCTACCAGAAGAGGAGTGGTTTCTGGCCCAGAAATTGTAGTTTATTGGCTGTTTGGGCCAATTTTCCATTTATTTCAACTTTCTGGTTTAAAAGCCTGCTTTTGTGCTTGTCTCCCATCTTTTCTGTGACTAGTCTAGTCCAGATACAGATTTGCTGTATCCATGTCTGTTGGTAAGCTTCTGAGCCTCCCCAAGCCTTTCCGTGTTGGAGGGAAACCTTTTAGCTTATCAGTGAGAGTGATAAGCTACAAGAGGAGTAGTTTCTGGCCAAGAAATTGTAGTTTATTGGCTGTTTGGTGAGTTTTCCATCTCTTTCAACTTTCTGGTTTAAAAGCCTGCATTTGCGCTTGTCTCCCGCCTTTCCTGTAACTAGTTTAGTCCAGATACAGATTTGCTGTATCCAGGACTGTCTGTAAGCTTCTGAGTGGTGCCAAAGTCTGCTCTTCAATTTTTCCCTTAGATCTGCTAGTTCTCGCCTCTCCTGCATGTTTACTAGCTTATCAGTTTGGCACTCTACCAGTCTTCTTGTAGCAATTATTGTAGCACTCAAAAGTGTTACCAGCACTAAATGCTCTACAACAGTAGCAGAGAGAGTGAAAAGGGAGACTTTGAGTGGATTAAGTACTTCTGTTTTGATTTTTATTAATTATTTTTGCTAGCTGCATTATTCAGACCATTATTTATTAACTGTGCTACTTATTTGAACTATTTTTTGAATTCTTATATTGTTGCACTTTAATTGATCACTTTAAGTGTTTTTTCATCTGTCTAATTGTAAAGGGCTACACACTCAGGTACAATAGCCTTTTCCTGCTTTAAAAGTGTTTTTTTTTAACTTGTATCTGCTCTAACTTTTGAAAAACAAAATCCTATCCCTGTACTTGTTCCCCACCTTTCTAGAGCTAGTAGAGTCTGCTTTTCTGAATTCTGGGCTGTTTGTAAGTTTCTGTGTGCCCAGACCTTTCTGAGATAGAGGGAAGCTTCTCTGTTCATCAGTGAGAGTGGTGAGCTTTGAAACAGCCTATCTGTCACCTGGAGGAAGGGTTTCAGCTCAGAATCTGTAGTTTTATTGGCTGTTTTGGGCTATTTCTATTCCTTTCATCTTTCTGTTTAAAAACCCATGTTTGTGTGGTTTTTGCCCTTGTATTACCTCAGCAAGAGCCTGCCTGGGTGTCCTGCAGAGTCCTATAGTGGCAGAAAGAGAGAAAAGGAAATCTTTGAGTGGATTAAATACCTCTGTTTTGCTTATTATTGCTTATTTTTGCTAGCTGCATTATTCTGACCATTTTTATTAACTGTGCTACTTATTTGAACTGTTTTCTTGAATTCTTATATTGTTGCACATTAATTGATCATTTTTAAGTGTTTTTTCATCTGTTTAATTGTAAAGGGCTACACACTGAAGTGTGATAGCCTTTTCCTGCTTTAAAAGTGTTTTTTTACTTGTATCTGCTCTAACTTTTGAAAAAAAAATCCTGTCTCTGTATTTGTTTCCCACCTTTATAGAGCTAGTAGAGTCCAGTTTTCAGATTTTGCTGAATTCTGGGCTGTTTGTACATTTCTGTGTTGCCCAGACCTTTCTGAGATAGAGGGAAGCTTCTCTATTCATCAGTGAGAGTGGTGAGCTTTGAAACAGCCTGTCACCTGGAGGAGTGGTTTCAGCTCAGAATCTGTAGTTTTATTGGTTGTTTTGGGCTATTTCTATTCCTTTCATCTTTCTGTTTAAAAATCAGTGTTGCACGGTTTTTGCACTTGTATTACCTCAACATGAGCCTACCTGGGTATCCTGCAGAGTCCCACAGAGGCAGAGAGAGAAAAAGGAGACTTTGAGTGGGATTAAGTACCTCTCTTTTGCTTTTTATTGCTTATTTCTGCTAGCCGCATTATTCCAACCATATTTTATTAACTGTGCTACTTATTTGAACTGTTTTTTGAATTCTTATATTGTTGGACTTTAATTGATCATTTTATGTGTTTTTTCATCTGTTTAATTGTAAAGGGCTACACACTCAAGTGCAATAGCCTTTTCCTGCTTTAAAGGTGTTTGTTTACTTGTATCTGCTCTAACATTTTTAAAAATATCCTATCTCTGCACTCGTTTCCCACCTTTCTAGAGCTAGTAGAGTCCAGTTTTCAGATTTTGCTGAATTCTGGGCTGTTTGTAAGTTTCTGTGTTGCCCAGACCTTTCTGAGATAGAGGCAGGCTTCTCTGTTCATCAGTGAGAGTGGTGAGCTTAGAAACAGCCTATCTGTCACCTGGAGGAGTGGTTTCAGCTCAGAATATGTAGTTTTATTGGCCGTTTTGGGCTATTTCTATTCCTTTCATCTTTCTGTTTAAAAACCCGTGTTTGCACAGTTTTGCACATCGAGCAGTGGCATGTAACTGCAGTTAAACTATTCCCGGTGCCAGAAAGTCTGCTCTTCAGATTTTTCCTTACAACTAGACAGTCTTCTAGTTTTAGCACTCAGAATTGTTTCTGTTCCCTTGAACAAGCCAGTCTTCTAGTTTTAGCACTCATAACTGTTCCTGGTGCTCCACACTTGTCCAACTCTCGCTGCAAGCACTAAATCTACAAATTACTGCAGCAATCAACTTTCCTCACTAATCAAGAGGAAATCAGCTCCCAGTACTTAAATTAATAAGCACTAACCAGGCATGTCCAAGGGTCAGCTCCTGGTGTTTTATCCTGTCCAACTGATGAATCTGGGCATCTTGGGGCAATGTAGCAATTGCCTCATGTACACTGACAACCCTCTCCTCCTACCACCCAACACTACAACCTGTGAGAGATGCACTTATATAGCCAAACTGGAAGCCAAGCTCTCTCATCCCAAGACTGGATTAGACAGTCAAGAGGAGAAGGTTAATACTACACTGCAATCAATCCATAGTCCATCAAAACTTGCACCTCCCAAACCCACACATAGTAATACAAAACACACACCTACATTTGTGAAGGTTCTCAATAAAAATCTGCCCAAACAACAGAGACCTCCAAAGCTGAAACGCAAGCAACCAACACCCCCAACACTACCCAAATGACACATAGCCCACAAAATCAATGTGCCACTCAGCCTCAGCCCATAAGGCAAAACAATGTACCCAGCACACTTGTCATTGGCGACTCCATAGTCAGGCATACTGACATCCCCCTCACCAGGCTGAACAAGGAGAAAGTCACTGTCAGCTGCCTGCCAGGTGCCAGGATCACCATATAATGCATGCACTCAGGTCACTCCACAGCAAGTACAAGTATGACTCCATCATTGTCCATGTTGGAGTGAATGACCTGAGACATACCTCCCTGGACTACATGAAAAGAGACATGGAGGAGATCTCTGACCATTTGGCCCAGGCAAGTATAACACCAGCCCTGAGCAACATCCTGCCATCACCCAAAATGATACCACAGTACAAGGACAAAATGACTGACTTCAACAACTGGCTAAGATTCTGGTGTCATTCCAAGGGGATCCAGTATCTGTGTGCCTGGGATGACATGAGCGACAGCCCATGATGCTTTGCCAGAGATGGCCTGCACCTGTCATCACTGGGATTCCAGATACTGGCTAAGGCTCTTGCTGCCTCTATAGTGCCTTTTTTAGGCAAGGCTCAAATGTCAAATGCACCACCATAGTAGACATAAACAAGCGAAATCTAAAGGTAATGCTACTCAATGCCAGAAGGCTAAGCCTCAAAATGCACACACTCGAGGCTCTCCTTAAGATGGAGAACACTGACATCTGTGCAATGACAGAGACCTTGTTTAAGGCTCCAGAGAGCATGCCTGCATTACCAGGCTACAATTCTTACCACACCTTTCGGCCACCCAACCCGGACCAAAATACTAAAGGAGGAGGTGTGTCCATATTCATAAAGGATATCCACACCTCCACTGGGCAAGAATACAATTCAGGTTGTAGCATGTTACAGATCCCCCACCATACCCCAGGACGCTCACTCCATGTTTCTCGATATACTAGATAATATTAAGATACAACCCAATACCCTAATTTTGGTAGATTTCAACTATACCTCCATCAACTGGGAAAACTACTCATGTGCTAACTCTTTTGCCCAATGTTTTCTGGAATTCATCAATTCCAACACCCTGGACCAGCTTGTGTATACCCCTACCAGGGGTAGCAACATCTTGGACCTGTTCCTTACCAATATGGGTAATAGATGCTCCATGCCAGAGGTCAACTCCTCGCTGGTCAGGTCTGACCACAAGCTAATCACCCTAGACATCCATATCCCGACCCCCCCTCCCCATTAAGGAAACCACCGTAAAAAACTTCTCCAAAGCAAACTTCATGCTTCTTAAGTCAGAATTGACAAACTTCATTACACCAACACAAATGGAAAATAGTGGCATGACTTCTAAATCATATACAAATGCAATGTATAAGCACATACATGAGTGCATGGACCGTGCCATCCCCAACAGAACCAAGACTATATCCTCCAGAAAAAGGAAGCCAATCTGATGGTCCCCTGTCATAAGCAAGCTCTACAACAGAAGGAAGAAACTGTTGTAGAAAAAATAATATCCCATTACTGCAGGAACTCCCTGGTCAGCCTCAGCAAGAAGCTGAGATCCCTCATAAAATCCTCCAAAGCTAGTTACGAAAATAAAATCACCTTGGATTCTAAAGACAACCACAAAGCCTTCTACAGCTATGTCTAGAATCTCAATGGCAACACTCAGATCTGCTCTGAACTACAGCACAATGGCATTACATTTACAGAACCAACTGATATTGCCAGCATCCCGGAAGACAGGTTCAGTGCTAACTTCACCCCCCCCATACCCTAAAAAGGGCCCATCCCCATACCGGATGATTGCAAATGCCCTGAAATCACAGATGCACAGGTGAAGACCACACTCTCCAAAGCCAAGAGCACAGCATCTATGGGACCGGACAACATCCCAGGCTGCATTTTGCACGAACTACAGAATGAACTGGCACCCTACCTAAGTACCATGTTCAACCATAGCCTCACTTCAGGCTTTGTGCTTAAGGAGTGGCACACAGTGACAGTTATCCCACTCCACAAAGGGAGTGCCACCACAGACCCCAGGAACTACTGTCCCATTAGCCTGATGAGCCTGGTCTGCAAGGCCATGGAACACATCATCCTAGAGCTTATAAACAAAGACATAGGTAACCTCCAAACTCTGGACCCCACTCAGTTTGGGTTTGTAAAGGGTAGATAATGCCTCCTAAACCTGACTGACTTCTTCAAAGCAGTCACTAGAGCCGTAGACGAGGGTAAGGTAGTGCACTCAACCTATCTTGACCTCGCCAAGGCTTTTGACATCATCCCCCACTCTGGTATTATAGATAAACTCACTGGACTAGGCATAAATCCCTATGTCATAAGATGGGTGGCCAACTGGCTCATTGACAGACTTCACATAGTGAAAGTAGCCAACTTCAAATCCGACTTCAGACCAGTGACAAGCTGAGTACCACAGGGTTTGGTTCTGGGTCCTCTCCTGTTTGGTATCTACTTCTCTGAAGTCCAGGCTAATACAGCTGGTCTCTGGGTAATGGAATTTGTAGATGACTGCAAACTAGGAGCCATAATTGATTCACCTAAGGATGTGGACATTCTACAAAGAGGCCTCACTGAGACTGATGCTTGGTGTCAAAGTCATGGCCTAAAGCTCAATGCCAAGAAGTGCATTGTCATCCCCTTTGGGAAAAATACCATACCCATGAACTACCACATAGGCGGTAGCCTACTAAACACAGAAAGTGTGATAAGAGACCTTGGGGCACAGGTGGATAGTTGTCTCTCCTTTGATAATCACATCACCACAATAGTCAGGAAATCCTTCTAAGTGGTACACCTCATCACAAAGGGGTTCCTCTCCAGAAAAAGAGAGGTCATCGTTCCTCTCTACTCATCCTTTATTAGACCCATCATAGAGTACAATGCCCCATTTGGCATGTACCTTGCAAGACATCTACAGCAACTGGAAAGGCCACAGAAATAAGAGGATTACTGGCCTCAAACAGATGCCATACGCCGACCATCTCAAAAAACTCCAGCTCTACTCTGTCGCATATCATCTACTCTGAAGCAACATCTGCCTAATGTACGAAGCCATGTCTAACCCGGACCTGATGGACATGCTGCACTTAAAGAAATCCCAATCTCTCCGAGCCACACGCTCCAGGGACCTAAACCTTGTCACCACAATAAACAGAACATGCTGGAGGGATAGATTCCTGTCCCAGAGACTTTCCCTGCTCTGGAATAGGCTGCCCATTCATGTCAAGCACAGCTTCTCATTAGCCCTCTTTAAGAGAAATATTGACAATTGGATGGATAATAGGAAATTCACCCCAGGAATCATTGCTGAGGCTCTGCTCAACAGGGGCACAGCAAAATAAGTTTCTTGCATGGCGAAAGCCACGGAACTTGTTTGGCTAAGCTTGTATAGGCCCTAGGGCTGATAGCCTAGTACTTACCTATGAACCTATAAAGCCTTGAAATATTTTATTTTAACCCTTAAACAGAAGCTTTAATTCCTAGCTCCACCCTTAGTGCACAGGTAATTGACCTTTTCTAATTTCTGTGCAGCTCAAGAGAGACACAGTTGTGGTCTCTTTCCAAGTTTAAATATGCAATTAAAAGGAAAGTACAAGTAAAACATGGTGTAAAGAAAATAAATCACAATATACAAAATAGGAGGAGGCAATGAAGCAATTCAAAATACAAGAAAGCAAAAACAAACTAACCTTTACCTCACAGCAATTTGTAGCAGAGTCTGGGTGAGCGTTTCAAGTAAAGCAGACCAAAGGTGAGTTTGCTGCCTGTTGGTCAACTGACACATTTCACTAGGGAATATTTCCATGGGTCATAATGCATGTGATCTAGAAAAAACAAATGCTGTGTTCTCATCCTTCTAGACTTGTATTGGTTTCTTAACTGACTATTTGATTGGTTTAGTAATGAAGTCCATAAACAATTAAAATGACATACCCTGGGATTCAGAAAGGCTTAATGTGGTGTAAAAGCTTTAACTCCAAAAGTTTCCATATCACATATTTGTGAACAGATCTCTGGTAATTCACTATACCCTGTTTCACATGTTTATAATTTACAGTCTCATTGTATACATAATTTTGTTTCTTCTACTAAAGATATATGCAATTCACTGTCCTAATACTGAATTGTGAATATACATGCAAAAGGTAACTATTATCAGTTTGTTACCCTGGTAAATTAATTATTAGCTTATAGTGGAATTACTTAACTGTGACTTAGGAACACTTAATGATCTCATGCGTCCAGGACTGTTTACCGAATGCATAATTTACTGAAACACAAATGTTCGCGCACAGTTTCGCGAAAGTGCTTTTTCACTGAAAATGCACTTTCAGAAAACAGAAATAAAAAAAGTAAAAACATCGCAAAAGGGCTGTTGGTGAGATTGTGGCACAGTGGGGATAAGGGAATATTCCCTTTTCCCCACTGCTGTATGATCTTGGAGTGAAAATATAAAAGTAGGGGTGGTGTGGGGGGTGCAGGGGCCCTGCATAAATGTGATTAATGTTTTTTTTTTTTTAAGTTTATGTTTTTTTTTTTTTTTTATTAATGTTTCATGAAAGTGCATTTTCGGTGAAAAGCACTTTCGCGAAACTGTGCGTGAGCGTTTGTGTTTCGGTAAATAGTAATTTCGGTAAATAGTCCTAGATCCAATCTCATATACTAGGTCATATTAAAAAGATTATTTGATTAAAAGCAAACTGACAGAGATAAGGTTTAATTTAATATCTAAACTGGCATTTTGCAGAACACTGACTTATTTACAGATGCTTTGAAAAGGTTATCTGTGAATGCAAAAATACTAGCTAGGTATGTTGATTAAGCTATCACTATTTTTTAAATGATGTGTTTATTTAAGTGTCAGTAGTTCAACAGGTAGCACATTCACCTTTGCTGCCGGAAGATCAGAAGGCTGTGGGTTTCATTCCAATGCCAGCTACTTGAATTAACTTAAGGCTCCATAGTGTAGAGGTATCACGTCTGCTTCACACACAAAGTCCTTGGCTGAAGCCCCAGTGGAACCAATTAACCTTCTTATTCATTCATTTGATTGTTTTTGTACATCATTCTTAGGTAACTATGTCTGAGTAATGGTATTTTTTCCTGCTTATTATCTGGTGCCTGACTCTATCAATATGGAAAAGTTGGCCAAAACACGTTTACTTGTAATGTAGTTCTCCCGAAATGTTGAAATGTACTCATTGATCTCCAATTAAAATTATAGTATAAAAATAACAAGGATCCCAGCCCCTCCACCTGGACTTGGGAATGCACAATCCCCTGTCCATGTCATCTTTCTAGATTTTGGAAAAGTGGGTCAGCAGCACCTAAGTTTTGACTTACAGTATTTTAGCCAATTAAAAAGAATCATTCACAAGAGGGCAAGAACAATTTCATGTTGTTGGATTGCACAGTAACATTTTATAAAACTGCATTTCTAGTTTTTTTTTATTTAGTATGTGAAGTATTCTTCAGGACAATAGATGAATGATAGAATAAAATGCCTTTTCTCTTTAATCACTGTACGTTCTGTATACAATTCTGGAAGGTGTGCAATCTGGAATAAAAGTTAAGGACCTTCATATGGATTTCATGTAACTTTTCAGAAAAGATCTTAAGTTGTTCCTGTACTGATTTCAAATCAGTCTGCAGATGTTTTATTTTTTTCTATTAACTGGATAGCTTCTGCTTATTTTATTTGATTTTTATTTATGTGCTTTCCAGATTAGTGGATGAGTCCTCAGACCTTTTTCGGCTATGACCCAGGCCAATATATTGCATAGGAGTTATGTGATGATGAGGTAGACTGAATGCTGACACCACAGTACAGCATAAGTGTGGGGAGGGAGTGGAGTTCTGCACTCCTGATTGTGCCATCCTTTGATGAAACATTAAACAGAGACCCCATCTGCTTGAAGTGGTGGTAGCTCAGGTAAAAGAGATTCCATTAACCTTAGAGTAGGGGAAATTCCCAGATACCCTGGCCACATTATTACTAATAAATACCACCTTAGGGTTCCTCTAACGAGGCTACTAGCCTAGTGTGACTAACCTGGTCAACAAAGGATAAATAAAATAAAAAGATAAAATCTGGAGTACGGTACATAAAATATTTTTTTGAGGGAATAAGTTTCATGATTTGAGTGGTAAGTACAGTGCAACATAGTTCATGCGTCATACAAAGTATACCGCTGTATATTACTTTTATCTTTTCACTGATAGTTTTATAGCTTGAATTACTCTGTTCCATTTATTTCAATGGGATGAGATAACATTGCTTTTTGAAGTTGTTACTCTGATGTGATTTTTTTTTTGTATTTTTCATGTATGAGACAAGTTTTTGGAATTATTGTAGCAGTATATTAAGAGTTATGTTAGACTTTGTTAGATTCATAGTACAGTTATGCGTTTATATTTCTCATATGTACTTTTCTGGGTTTTACAAGGAATAAGCATGCCTGGTTTAATTGACACATAAGATCTGAATCCCAAAATTTCTAAAATCATGTGAAGGTGCTACTCAAAACAGCATCACTCCCAAAGTAAAATGCAGAGAAACATTTTAATTTGCAGAGGGGCTTGCTCCCCCAGTATAAGGATAAGACTATACAACACAAAATACTATGTCGATACAATATGTATACATATACAAACTTACCACTACATATAGGGTCTATGTTAGTTCTTTGAACGCTTAAAATTTCGAATGTTACATGGTCGAGACCAAACGTTCGAAATTTCAAGTGTTCGAAGACTGACTTTCAACTGCACCATACGGTGCAGATAGGGAGAATTTCCCTTTTCTGCACTGAAGTGCAGTCTCGGAGTTGGTATATTTAAGTAGGGAGGGTGTGAGGTGCATGGGGGCTTGCCCCCCTGCTCACACTGTTAAGGTGTGTTTTTCTTGTTTCATTTTTTTTATATGATATTCGAACATCCAGATGTCGAAGATATGGTCTCAACCATGTAACGTTCGACATTTTGGATGTTTGAATATCACTCACACACACACACACACACACACACACACACACACACACACACACACACACACACACACACACACATATATATATATAGTTTCACTTCACAATCTCGAAATACTGAAATCTCGAATTTCAGTATCTCAAGATGAAAGTGTCGAAAGTGCGGTTGCCTGAACTTGGAAATGTTGAATCTGTGGTTGTGGTGGTGCACTATGTGACGTGTGGTTTACTGTGTCTGTAAGGTGTGGTGCACTCTGGGATATGAGGATGGCTGCCAATGTGTGGTTATAGCTGAAGATTTAGGTAAGTGTTTTTTTAAGGGTTTTGTGTAGGGATTTGAGTGTATGTGAGTGTGTTGGGAAGTTTTAGGTGTAAGTTAGGATAGGTAGGTAAGAGTGTGAGTGTGTAAGTGTTGAAAGTGGTGGTGTCTGTACATATGTAATATGTGTTTGTGCAACAGGAATGTAAAGTGTGTAACAGTGAGTTTGGTGTCTTTTTCTTTTTAGTGCATCCTCGGAGTTTGTATATATAAGTAGCGGGGGTGTGGGGGGCTTGCCCCCTTGC
Source organism: Protopterus annectens (assembly GCF_019279795.1). Lineage (NCBI taxonomy): Eukaryota > Metazoa > Chordata > Ceratodontiformes > Protopteridae > Protopterus > Protopterus annectens. The sequence goes on along the minus strand of NC_056731.1, from coordinate 1,026,189,613 downwards.
TTATATGTAGGTTAGGTGGGTTTAATTTGTATTTTTGTGTGTGCATTTTGTTGGTTTGTTGTAGTGTGGGGAGGAAGGTGTTTATGTGTTTCCCTGTGTGGTGGAGGGTGTATTTTAAATCAGAGCATCACATACTGAACTTTCAATATTCTGAAGTTTCAGTATTGTGATGTTCGGTTTTATGGGGTTTTGTGATTGCGGTAGTTTTGTCTCAAGATACTGAAATTCACAATTTCAGTACTTCAAGATTGTAAAGTGAATCTATATATATATATATATATATATATATATATATATATATATATATATATACATATCACACACACAGAGAGGCAGGATATATATATATATATATATATATATATATATATATATATAAAAAATCTATTTATATATATATATATATATATATATATATATATATATATATAGCTATATAGGTAGATATAGCTATAGATATATAGATGTATGAGAGAATTGAATTAATTGAATCCCTTTTGGTCAATGTCTGTTTAGCCAACAAAATTTAGTTGACTACACAGATGGCTAACAGGTGTGTGAGATTGCACAATTCTTGGGGTTGCAAAATGTTCTGTTTCCCCAGCATTGTGTGATCTTAGATTTAGTATATAAAATTAGCAGTGTTTGTGGGGTATGGGGGGCTTGCCCCCAGGCAAAGAAAAATGTTTTAATTTTTTTCTTTTGCATTTGTAATTTTGCATCCACTAGGATTGTTACTCACCACATGTTTAGCAGTCTGTTAATGTTTGCAAAGTCAATATTTTGTGGTTGATATTGTGAATGTCAACATTTAGGTGTTTCAATTAAATTCAGTACACCCATCTATTTTGCATATATATATATATATATATATATATACATATATATATATAAATATATATATATATATATATATATTTATATATATATATATATATATATATATATATATATATATATATATATATATAGGGAGAGAGAGAGAGAAATCTTTGTGTGTGTACATACTGTATGTATATATGTATGTATGTATATATATATATATATATATATATATATATATATATATATATATATAATCACTTACTTATACAAACTCTGAGATAAACTCAGAGATTAGGAAGAAAGTGAGAAAAATGCAACATTTCCTGTCTCGCTCTTACTGCCAAATCATAGGAAGCATTCTAACAACAACATGGCTATTGACAAAAAGTAAAGTTCACACTTTTTCTTCCACACCCCCAAGTCAGCTAGCCATCACGCATCTTCCCTCCATCGTCCCATTTGCTTGCTGTTACACTTCTTTTGAATGCTGGCTCGAGAGCAGGACAGTGGAAGGACCATTATCTAAGGAAGCTATGAGGGGTAGATGCTTTTTCTCACTTTCCTGTGGAGTTCCTTGCAGTAGCTTCCGCAAGCAAAGATCCTATAATGTGGGGTGGTCTATTGGAAATGTGGAAGCTGATTCTTAAAAAATTCAAATGTGATTTTACAAAAAAAAAAAAAAAAAAGAAAAGAATGTCACTGTAACACATTCAAGGAGTATTTGTAGGTGTGCAAGTCCCCGTGTACTCCCAGAGTTAGGAGGGTCTGCACCCTCCACACCTGCTACTTATAAATACTAACTCCTACTTCCATGTTCTGCAGAGAAGGGGGTATTATTCAAGGTACAGTCATTTCAAAGTTAATATGTAATAAATTCTAATGCACGCACTTACTGTCTTCAAACTTTCAACAGGAACCTATAATCCAGTGGTAAATGGTAACCCATGCAAAAAAAATTGGCATTCATGTTTCCTTGGATGCCCGATGCCCACTACAGCATATACAGTGCTTGGTGAGCAGATTGCCAGTCCTCATGCTGGCAGTCCTGGACACCACGTTCCACTGATTGGATTACCCTGCACTGGGCAGAGCTGCCATCCTTCCCTACTATAATCAAGCTGGCATCAGCCCCTCATTTCTATACTTCCCGCCAGTGTCACAGGGGGAAGGAATGTGCAGTAGTCTTTTTCACGGGAAGTGTCACATAGTGCAGTAAGTCTAGGAAGGAGATTGACATTTATTTATTTTATTTTGTTTTGCCTTGATTTCCTAGAAAGTCTGACTGGGTTAAAAAAACCCATTTCAGCAGCAGTTCAGGGAGAAAAGCTACAAGTTTTACACAATTCACAGGGATATAATAATTTTACATAAAAAGTTAAAACAGTTGTATAGTAGATAATTAGAAAAGAAAAAAAAAGATAATTATAAACTGCTGTCACCAAATGTTGAGAGATACTAGATACTACATGCAGTTTTGCATGTGTGCGGGTACATGAAATCATGACATAAAGGGTAGGAGTTGTAATTCTACCCAGTTTATTTCTTTGAGGGCTAGACAGTAGTGAATTCTCTAGTGATGGTTTGCTGTGAATTTAGCAGCGTTTACTATAGCATTGTTTCAGTTTAATTATTTGTGAGGTTTGGAGATTTGTAAGAACTGGGACAACAGAGAGCATGAATGGAATTAAGAATGTAGAGGCTGTATGTGTTCTGACAATATCAGTAACGAAAGCGTCTGTTCTGTATAAGGAGGCTAACATTTGGCATGTGTGTGTGTGTGTGTGTGTGTGTGTGTGTTTTAATTACCTCAAACATATGGTGATCAAATTCCATTTGGTCATCAGTAATCACACCTAGTAATTTTGTCTGGTTTACCAGTTTAGTCACTGTATTGTTGCCAGAAATAATAGTGAAGGAGGACTTTTGCATACAGAGTTTTTTGGCATAAAAAGTATTAATGTAGTTTTGGTGGTTTTGGTGGGGGTAGAAGAAAAAGATTGTTGAGTGAAGTCTTGGAGTTTAGGGAAAGGTTTTGCTGTGCAGATCAGAGAAGAGGCGTCGACATATTGAACTATGTTAGCATGAGAGGCAGCAGTGTAAAGATCATTGAAGACGAGATTAAAGAGTCGGTGGACCCAATAAAGATCCCTGAGGGGCCCCATTAGGGACTGATAGGAAAGAGGGCAGGTCATTTTGCCACTTGGCACTCTATATTTGAGAGACAGTTATGAAACCAGTGAAGTGAGGAATTGGCAAGTCCTTCGGCGTCTAGTTTATGGAGGAGTTTCTGGTGAGATATTGTGTTAAAGCTTTGAGTAAATGTAGGAACAGCATGGAGATCAAGCTTCCTTCATTTCTGTAAGTGTTGACAGTACTGATAAAATTAAACATAGCAGTGGTAGTCCTGTGGTGTTGGCAGAAACCATGTTGCATGGTGTAGAGGAGATGATTGTTTAGTAAGTGATTCATAAGTGTTGTGTGTGTGTGCATTTCTGTAATATGATGGATAATGAAGATAGTATAGATATTGGCCAAATGTTTCAGAGGTCAGTAGAAGGTCATCCCAAATAGAAAGGTATAATATTTGATTTTTTCCAAAGTAGTGCTACCTTGTTTTCTAATATTGGGCAAATGTTTCAGCTACAGTTTTGAGATATTCACTTGGTAAATTATTAGGGGTAATGATTGTAGGTTTAAGTTGCTGAAGTTTTTTTTTAATGACAGTTGTAGGTACTGTTTGGAAGGTAAAGAAAGTATGGTGGTGGTTAGTTTAGGGTGAAACTAAGAGATAGGAAGTACATGCATTACTGGTTATGGATAGAACTGACTGAATAAAGAAAGTATTGAGCTGGTTTACTATGTTATTATCGCAGTTTGGTTTATTTGAGGTTGGTTGTGTAGCATGGTCAGGGTTTAGTTGCTTGTTGATTGAAGTCCAGAAAGATTTGGGGTTATCATTATGTATTGTTTGTTATATAAAGTAGAGGTTTTTCTTATCTTTGATGATACTGGATTTTGCCTGAATTTCCAGCGGCCTTTAGGCCTGTAGATTTTAAATAGTTTTGTTGTCCAAGCATTGCAAATTTTTCTCACTGGGACAAAAGTTGCTTTGTGTGTTTAGACAGTAATGAGGAAGGGTTGTCTTTTACAATCTTGGATCTAAGGATAGCTAGTGAGTCAAGCATTTTTAAGAAGACAATTTTGAATTCTAGTACTGGGTCATCAAGGAGGAGAGTCATGATTCCCAGGTGTATAGTCTCAAAGTTTTTATAAAAATGTCATTATGAAAAGTAGAGAGTTTCCTTATAAGTTTATACTAACATATTTTAGGGCTGCTATTATGGTGTTTGATTGCATAGACTGAGAGATGGCATCTCAAACTATCAGAATGCCATGGGATATGATGTTGTTAGGAGAGGAAGTTAGAATTCTGTCTAGAGCAAGCTGCCTGGTAGTGGCTTTATTTTACCTAGTAGTAGTTGTTCATAGCTTCATAAAGTAATAGGCTAGCTGCCCTTGCAGGCCATTGTAAGCCTAGCCAATTTCCCTTTTCATGCTTGAATTAGCCTATCCTGTGTGGTGTTGGATTGGCCTTACCCATCTCATAGTCGATAATTATATATTATACCTAGTGAGAATAACTGGGATCATACCATAGTTAATTTGAGGGGACCTGTGTGTGGAATAAAGAATTCTGGAACTGCCTCTCTCCAGTTGTAGTACAGAAGGTATTCCTGGGGTAATTTTTGATCTGATGTCATTTTCATTCATTCCTCAACTGATGGTCTCTGATTAGACCTCAGATCTGGCTCGGCCGCATTCACTTAGACTATTGGATCCAACTCCATAACCCTTTACCCATAATGCCCCCAAACCCTGTAATACCTTAGAATTTATTTGCCACTTATTCACTTCAGAAGTGGATCCTATTTTCTCAAGCCTGTAGGATGTTCAATTAAGACTTGTGAGTATAATTAACTGAATTTTTTTGCTACCTTTCACCTTTCTTTTCAGCTTCTTCCCTTTCAAAGTTTTCGGTTTTGGCATTGGTTGGTACATCCTCTTTCTTACCCTTCTTCTTGAGTATTTCTATTACCATCCTTGGTACTTCATTTCTTGTTGTTTACCTTCCTATACTATCATAATGTGTTTCTTAGATACCATCACTGGAAACCCCTTTTTCCTTTTCCTAACAAAAAAAAAAAAAATAATTATTTCAGATGATTGAGTTTTTAGAAGGGATTGCACAAGTGTATAAATACGGAGCATGTGTAAGCTAGACTGTTATTTTGTAGTTAGCCATTGAGATGTAAGCATGTATCTATGTATTTAAGGTCTGTCTGTTTACTAGTTTCTTCATATTTAATGATGCTGCTATCCATCCTGATATGTTTCTATGTATGTTTCTATGTATTAAAGGATCTAAACAAAAACCCCAGCCTTCTTGTCATATGTTTTAGAGATGAACGAGTGACATGGTGCCAGAAGTGGCATGACTAAAGGGCATGAAGTTAGAGGCGGCTTGGGTTAAACGACTAAAGGCACTTGCTTAGAGCTGGAGGAATATACAGCAGTAAATCATCCTTAAGTGTGCATACTTTGCAAATCAGGACAGAAATTAATTTCATATATTAAAACTTGCTCAGCACTATTTCTTTTTCACATAATATGAAACAGGGCATACAGAACATTCTAAATATTTGCATAAACCGCTATGTACGATATTGATAAAACTATTCAAATTACTATGGAAAATGTCTGAAATAATGTCTGAATTGCATAAAATAAATAAAATAAGGGGAAACTTCCGTATTTTTGCAAAGCATGTATTTTTTGTATTAAGCAAAGATATCCGAGTTATCAAAAGTGTTTAAAGTGTTTGCTTGTTTGTGTAGTGTTACAGTACAGTTATTTCATAAAGTACAGTCATTACAAGGCATATTTCACAGAATACAGCCATTACAGAGCATATTTTGCAAAAATAAAGTATAGAGTTTATTGTGCATTTGAATGTTGTTACAAGCTCTCAGCACTGTTTGTTCATATACAGTTACAAGGGCCATATTTTCAGTGTGTTTGTGTATACTTTGTAAGCATGGCAGATGGATTTCAAAAACCCAGTGCACTTGTATTTAACAGTAATATTGCTGAGAAGTGGAGAGTGTTTGAACAAGAGTATGATATTTTCATACAGGCTGCATTTTCTGATAAAGATGACAGTACAAAGGCATTCATTCTGCTTAATTTAGCTGGGTCAGAAGCCATTGAAAGGCAACGTTCATTTGTGTATGCACTTGCTATCTATACAGGAGAGGGGGAAAACTGTCATACTGTTGTACAGGCTGAGTCAAAGGAGGACCCAGGGTGCTTAAAATGTAAATTTAGAGAAATGTGTAACCCCCAGACAAATGTACAATGGAAAGACACTTACTTTACACAATGGATCAAAAGCCTAGTGAAACTTTTGCAGCATATATAACTGACCTGAGAAATACATCTAAAATGTGCAGATTTGGTGACTGAAGGGATGAGTTGATAAAAGACAGACTTGTGTGTGGTATAAAAGATGGTGCTGTGAGAAAGATTTTGCTTCATAACAGTGATTTAACTTTAAATAAAGCCACTGAGATTTGTCAGATATAGGAGCTTACAGAAAAGCACACAGATATGCTTACAAATGAGAATAGCTCTAGAAGGCACATTGTTAAAGCTCATGTTTTTACTATGCAGCACATGTATAAAAGAAACAGGCCCAAGCATATGGCAGCAGCTATAGCCCCTGCGACACTTACTGGTAAACCCCAGAACCTTCTAGCAAATTCCAGAGGTCGCACAGTCTCAGTGGCATAAGAGTGAGTCAGCAAACTAAAAGCATGGGCCCCAATCTACTTTCATTGCCAACTGTCATAATTGTTGTGGAAGACATGAATCTAAAAGGGAAAGATGTTTAGCTTTTGGTCAACAATGCCATAAATGTAATAAATGGAATCATTTCAAAATGTTTTGTAAATCAAAAGGCCCACATTCTTTTATTATGCGGGGACATTTTAAGAAATGAGTTGATCAGTTAGAGAGTGGCAAACCTACTCTTTATGTTGATGGTGTGTCAGTGTTTCCTGAAGCAGTCAATGAAGCAGATAGAAGGACAAAGAATGAAGTATTTTGTACTGTTTGGATAAATGGCAAACCCATAAAGCTTAAAGTTGACACTGGTTCCAAGTGCAATGTTATGTCTGAAGAAACATTTGCCATGTTGAACAGCTTGATTTGGCAAAGTGTGCGAAGCTTGTTGCTGATGGAAGTGAAGAAATTCATACCAAAGGCTCAGTAGTGCTTTCATGTTACTCTGCTGGAAGAAGCTATGACTTATTATTTTATGTGGTCAAGAGGCATGTCCAGTCACTGCTGGGGCTCAGAGACAGTTTGAAATTGGGACTGCTTTCATTTAATAAGGAAATCCACCAAGTTAGCTTAAAAGACCAGTACTTTAATTTTGCCCAGCACATTTTTTCTACTTATGCTGATCTTTTCGAAGACAAACTAGGCAAGCTTCCAGTTTTGTACTCCATGAAGTTAGATGCAAGAGGTCAGTCTGGTTATCAGGCCTTCACGTAAAGTTCCAATAGCCATGCAGGACAGAGTCAAAGCTGAGCTAGATAAAATGGTGCGACAAGTTGTGATTTGTCCAGTTGAAACTCCAACTGAATGGGTATCTTCCATGGTGGTAGCTCATAAGAAAAGCTCAGATGACATCAGAATATGTATTAACCCATGAGACTTGAACAAAGCACTAAAAATACCTCATCATCCAATGCACATAGTCAAAGGAGTCAAAGCCTTGATGCCAAATGCCACTATTTTTCTGTCCTAGATGCAAATAGTTCATTCTGGCAAATTCAGCTTGACTTAAATCCTCATTGCTCACTACTATCAGTACTCTGTCTGGCAGGTACAGATTTTTGAGAATGGCATTTTGGATAAATTCTTAAAGTGAAGTCTTTCAGCGTGCAGTGGAGCAAATTTTTTCTGTGTATCTTTGTGCTATTATAGTAGATAACATGCTAGTAGGAGGTCATGGTGAAGATGAACATAACAGAAACCTCAGAAAAGTTCTAGAAAGAGAACATCAAGTGAATCTTAAGCTCAATCCACACAAATGCAAATTCAGGCTATGAGAAGTTCCTTATGTTGGTCATTTATTTACGAGTACAGGCCTACGACCAGACCCTTCAAGGCAAACAGCCATTCTCGAGATGCCAGCTCCAGACAATGTTCAAGGCCTGCAATGTTTTCTTGTCATGGTCAACTACCTAGGCAAGTTCATTCCAGATGAGCCATCTTTCAGTGCCACTCAGAGAGCTGATGAGTAAGGATGTATCCTGGTCTTGGTTAGAGCAAGACCAAAAAGCATTTGATGTCCTGAAACAGAGAATTGCAAGTCTACCAACTCTCAGATACTATGATGTTCACACACCAGTTACACTTTCCTGTGATGCTTCGAAATTTGGTTATAGAACAGTTATTCTACAAGAGGATCAACCTGTTGTTTATGCACTGAGAACTCTTACACAAACTGAGATGCAGTATGCCCAGATTGAGAGAGAGCTTTTGGCAATTGTGTTTGCATGTTTGAAATTCCATGATTATATTTATGGTGGACCTATCCAGGTCAAAACAGACCACCAACCTCTAGTCAATATCTTGAGAAAACCTATGCATTCAGCTCCAGCCAGACTGCAAAGTATAATGCTGAGATTACAAAAGTACAACTTCAGTCTTGTCTACAAGAAAGGCAGACTTCTTTATCTTGCTGCTACCTTATCCAGATTGCCCAGAAATACCACAAAACAGCAAGAGAATGAGAACCTTGATTTTGAAGTCATGGAAGTGAGAAATTTTTCTTCCACACATCTTGATGAGCTGAGAGATCACACAGCTAAAGATCCAGTTTTACGAAGGCTCAAAAACTTTATCAATCAAGGATGGCTGTCAAAGCAATCTAGTTTACCTCAAGAATTGCAACTTATTTTCCATACAGAGATGAGATTTTATCTGACAAAGGTATCATTATGAAAGGTCCTAAAGTAATTGTTTTAAAATTCTTGCAACCAGAGTACATTACTATCTTGCATCATGGTCACCCAGGAATGAATCTACCAAATGAAGGGTGAGAGGACTAGTATTTTAGTCTTCTATGTCACAAGACACTGAGAGAGCACTTTCATCTTGTTCTGTGTGTAATAGTACTAAGCCACATCAATAGAAAGAGCCTCTTCAGCTTAACCAGATTCTGGAATTACCTTGGTCGACAGTAGCCACCTAAATCTTTGAGTGGAATGGTCAACATTATTTAGTGTTAGTAGCCTCTTACTCCAATTGGTTTGAGATTGACCTGCTTCCTAACCTAACATCCGGTACAGTCATTAAGAATTTGAAGCATCATTTTGCAGTGCATGGTTCATAGGTTCATAGGTTCATACTAGGCTATCTGCCCTAGGGCATTTATAAGCCTAGCCAGAGTGTGTTTGGCTTTCGCCACCCATTTTAAATTTATTTTGCTATGCCTTTTTTTGAGGTTAGTATACTGTGCCTCTGTCTAACAGTGACACAGAAGTGATAGCCGATCTCCCATCCACTCATCATGATTCCTCTTGAAGAGAGTCAATGTGGGACTCTGCCTAACCTGGACTGGGATTTTATTCCAGAGTGAAGGGAGCCTCTGGGTTATGAATCTGTCCCTCCAGCATGTCCTATTTATTTCAGTGCTGAGGTTCAAGTCTCTGGGATTTTCTGAGGTGCAGCATGTCCATTAATTCCGGGTTGGACATGGCTTTCAGGCACAGATCGCCTCTGAGCAGGCGGTATGCCACTGAGTAGAGCTGGAGTTTCTTTAACCGGGCAGCATATGGCATCTGTTTGAGCCCTTTGATCCTCTTGGTGAGGTACTTTTGGGGTCTTTCCAGTTGCTGCAGGTGTCTGGTAAGGTACATCCCAAAAGGGGCATTGTACTCAATTATGGGCCTGATGAGGGATGAGTAAAGAGTCTGATGACCTCCCTGATCTAGATGTGAATCCCTTCATGATTAGGTGGGCTATATAAAATGTTTTTCTAACCACTTTGTCAAATGAGAGATTGCTATCAACTTGGGTCCCCAGGTCCCTAATGACTTCTTCTGTACTTAATGGATTACCACCTATGTGGTAATTTGTGGGCACTTTGTTTTGCCAAAGGGGATGACTATACACTTTTTGGCGTTTAGCTTGAGGCCATGGCTCTGGCACCAGTTGTTTGATGCTGTGAGGCCCTTTTGGAGGATACTTGTATCGGCTTGAGAGTTGATTATGGCACCCAGTTTGCAGTCATTCCTTCCGTGTTGGCCTGTACGAAATATATACCGAACAAGAGAGGTCCCAGGACTGAGCCTTGTGGGATGCCACTTGTAACTGGTTTGGAGTCTGACATGGCTCCAGCAATTCTAACCATGTGGGTTCTGTCCTTGAGCCAGTTTGCAACCCATCTAGTGACATAGGGGTTTATATTTAAGCTGGCGAGCTTATCTATAATGAAGGTAGGCTGTGTGGACCACCTTCCCCAATGGCCTTGGTGACTGTTTCAAAGAAATCGACCAGGTTTAAGAGGCAGGATCTGCCCTTAACAAAGCCAAACTGGGTAGGATCCAGTGTCTGTAGGTCCCCAATATCTTTATTTATGAGGTCCATGATGATCCTTTCCATAGCTTTGCAGACCAAGCTAGTCAGGCTTATGGGGCGATAGTTTCCAGGATCCATTGAGGCACCACCTTTGTGGAGAGGGACCACTGTTGCTGTATGCCACTCTTTGGGTACATATCCTGTAGTAAGGCTAAGATTGAACAGTAGTTTTATGTTTGGGTTTAGCTCTTCTTGGAGTTCATGTAGGACACAGCCGGACACCATCTGGTCCCATTGATGCTGTACCTGAGCATCTGAGATGTCAGGGGCAGCACTCTGTTGGGATAGATATTTGCCCTTTTGGTGGGTTTGCACTGAACCTGTCAGCTAGGATGTTGGCAATGTCTGTGGGCTCGGTGTATTTTTTGTCATTTTGGACTAATTCTGAGCATATCTGGGAATTCCCACCCAGGTTCCTAACATAACTAAAGAAAGCCTTGTGATTATCCTTAGTGTCCTGTGCAATTTTGCTGGCCTTAGGCGATTTTATGAGTGCCCGTAGTTTTTGCTAATACTGATCAGAGATGCCTTCCCTTTTTGGGATTTTGCTCTATCATGTAGCAGCTTCCTCCTTCTATTGTATAGTTTGTTTATGGCTGGGGTCCACCAGACAGGACGTCTGCCTTTGGAGGATTGGGTCTTGGTTTTATTTGGGATTGCATGATCCATGCATTCCTGAAGGTGTTCATAGAATGCGTTTATAAAGGATTCTGCGGTCTGGGCCATATTTTCCACAGGCCGGGGCTTTGAAGGATTTTGCTTTAGAGAGGTTTTCACTGTGGTTTTCTGGGCAGGGTGGGGTCGGGATGTGAATAGCCAGTGAGATTAGTTTATGGTCTGATCTTACCAGTGAGGGATACACTTCTGGTCTGGAGCATAGTGTCCCCATGTTGGTGATGATCAGGTCCAGTATGTTTTCCCCTCTTGTGGGAGTGGTAACAAGTTGTTCCATAGCATTTGAGTTTATAAATTCTAGGAACCTTTGGGCTAGGGTGTTGGAGCTAGAGTAATGCTCCCAGTCTATGTTTGGGTAGTTGAAGTCACCCAATATAATGGTGTTTGGAGAGACCTTCATATTTTCCAGTATTCTCAGGAAGGCCAAGTGGGGTTCCTGTGTTTGGGAGGGTGGTCTGTAGCAGGCTATAAACTGGAAGGCAGTTTTACCCACAGTTAGTTGCACATGGATAGTCTCTGATGCATCGTGCTGTGCCACCAACCTGGAGGTGTGAGTATCTTTCCTTTCCACATGTGGTATTCTGCAGAAAGTTATTTCTGAAAATGGTACGCATTTTACAAACCAGCAGTTCAAAAGATTTGCTGAAGAATGGGACTTTACTCATGTCACAAGTAGTCCAGAGTACCCGCAGTGAAATGGTTTGGTAGAACGTGCAGGTCAAAGTGCAAAACAATTACCAGGAAGTCAAAACGAGACAATAGTAATGTTTTCCTGAATCTTTTGAATCTCAGAAATATTCCTCGTGATAAACATCTTGGTTTACCTGCTCAAAGACTTCTGTCAAGAAAAAACAGAACCACATTACCAATCAGTTGTTAATTATTGGTTACATGTGTCAAGAACGATAGATCAGTGAAACATTCTGTTGAAAAAATGCCTAACCCAGAAGTGCTATTATGATAAGACCAGTAAACCTCTCAATCCATTACAAGAAGAAGTGGTAAAGATGCAAACCTCCAAAGGTTATGATCGGATTGGTGTTATGAAGAATACTGGTCCAGAGCCGAGACTGTACATTGCGAATCAGAAGGAGGAATCTTTAGACAGAATTGGAAACATTTGAGACTGGTGTCCGAGCCTATACCACAGCAGATAGCCTGGGAGAAAGACTCTTTATCTCAGAGTGAGGTGTCTGCTGTTCCAATTCCAGAGGAAGTTCCAGAGGACATACCCATTCCTTTGATGAATCCAGAAGTTCCTGATACAAGTTGTGCACTGCAGACTGTCCCTGTTGCTAAATTTGGTCCCAACTGTTATGAGATATGGTCGCATCTCTAAACCCTGTAGCAGATATGAAGCAACTTGGACATGAACATTGTGTTTTGTTTCCAATGTATATAGTAATGCATGTCTAAATCTGATATTGTTTTGCATGAGGGCAATCTTTTTAAGAGAAAGGAAGTAGATCAGTATGTGTGTATACACCTTTAAGAAGCTATCCAAGGGATTGCACAAGTGTATAAATACTGAGTATGGGCAAGCTAGACTGCCATTTTGTAGTTAGCCGTTGAGATGTAAGCATGTATGTATGTAAGGTCTGTCTGTTAACTAGTTCGCTCATATTTAATGATGCTGCTATCCATCCTGATCTGTGGAAAATATCACTATTGTTTAGTTTTGACTTCTCTAGTAATTGTTTTGCACTTTGAATTGCACGTTCTGCCAAACCGTTTCACTGCAGGTACTCTGGACCTTGTGACATGAGTAAAGTCACATTCTTCAGCAACTCTTTTGAACTGTTGGCTAAATGAAAACCCCAGCCTTCTTGTCATATGTGTTAGAGATGAACGAGTGACATATACCAACTCCAAGATTGCACTACAGTGAAGAAAAGGGTAAATTTCCCGAGCTGCACTGTACCCCAATGTCCATTCTAAAGCTTTGAGTTTTCAACAACTTCATCATATGGTCTTGACCATATGAGTTTTGAGTTTCTGAAAACTTGATCAACTGATAGGGACCCATACACATATATATATATATATATATATATATATATATATATATATATATATATATATATATATATATAATTTTCTTTCTGTTGTCATGGCTGAAAAACATACAGGTTTTAAAAACTGCACTTCCTGTGAACACAAGATTCTGAAGCCCTATGCGAGTCCATGTACTGTTTGAGATTGCCCCACTATGATGCTTCTTGCTCCATTTGTACCAGATTTAACTCTAGGGCCTTGTGTGATCAATGCAATGAGTTGGTTTTGGAAGGACTGCTTCCCTCTTCTGCTACATATTCAGCGGCTTCTGTTTCAGGGGCTCAAACCCCCACCAAGGAACAAAAGTCTTCCTTGAAGTTGAGGGAACATAGAAAACAGTCTGCCACTCATTCTCAGAAACCAATTATGGACACAGAGCCACCAAACAAAATTGCAAAAACTTCAGATCTGACTGTGGGGACAACTAAATATCCTTGAACCCAGTCCCCTCATTTCACTCCTGAGCCTGTTTCTCTTGATTCATTTCTACTTTCCTTCAAGAAACACCAAGAAGGATGTCTCGTTCCCCATCTGCTTCATCCTCTGCCAAGTCCTCTCAAAGTCTATCTGAAGCAAATATGGATAGGATGATAAGGAAGTTTCTCTGGGCTGAGATTCAGATGGGCATGTTATCATCTCCTTCTCCCATCAGGTCTGTGAGCATCTGAACTACTTCTCATCCACTTATTTTTACTTCTGCAATCCATTTGACAGTTTCAGAGCCCTTGGATCTGAGAATTCCAAGAGTCAATGTGTCAGATCAAAGACAACTAGGTCTTCCTCTCTGACTGCATCCATGACTTATTTGACGCTGATCCCCCTACAGCAGGATGAGTCTTGGAGCCAAAGCTTTGGCACCAGATCCAGGGGGCTGGAGTTGACTCCAAGGTTGTCAAAGCCATCCCTTCCCCTCAGCACTTCAGCACTGGACAGCTCGGGTTTGACTTCAACATTACAACTGGAGCTTGGGCAGGGTTAGGACTCAGAGGTGCCAGGTACTTTGACTCTGGTGTGGCTGGCTATGTATTTTCCTGGGCCTTCTGCCTTTGAGATGATGGAGAGGGTTTTCTCTCATCTGTGAGGCCAATCTACTCTTACTTCTTCAGATCCTACTCTTTACCATCATTGGGTCTGAGTTCAAAGCCCAATCAACCTATCCAGCAGGGACAGCCACTCCATTCCAGCATCCAGACATCTTTTCAGGAGTTTACTGTGTCTTCTAACACCTCTCTAGATCATTCCACTGAGGAGATTCCCCTTAGGAATCTCTCACTGAAGACACTGAATTCAATGAAGGGGAGGGGTCCCCAAGGTCTCCGCCAAAAGATGTCTCCTTTGGAGACATTCTAGAAATCCTTAGCCAGAAGGGTGGATAATCTTCTGATCCCCCTTCCCAAAAGGAGTCAGTATTTTGGGAAGTCTTTGGGTCTGGCCCATCTATGTCCTGGGTTACCCCCCAGCTTACGACATTATAGACTTGGTGTCTTGTCGGGCAAGGAAGGAAATGGATACTATACAGCCCATTCCTCATCGTCCCAACATATTTCTCACCCTTTCCAAAGGCAGGCCCTACTGGAGGTAATGGGGTGCTGGTAGATGCCATTGTTGTGGCAGCAGCCACCAAAAAAGAGCTAGCTAAGATAAGCTCTTCTGTCCAACCCCCTAGTAAAGAATCTAGGGACTTTGATAGGTTTGGAAAGTGCATTTACACTTCAGAAACCTTTGCTCAACCATTGCTGAATTATTTGGCATACTTCACTACATTGCAAAGAGACGTGGTTAAATAACTTTCTAAATCTCTTCCAGGGTCCATGTCCGTGAAGGAGCATAAACAGTTATCTGGCCACCCTCCAGTCTATCTCTAACACATCTATGAGGTTGATCTCCCACACAGCTGAAGATATCTCACAGGCAGTGGGTTCAGACAGAGCAGTTAGGAGACATGCCTGAATGTGCTTATGAAACTTTGCAGAGCCCTTCAAGTCTTCATTCATCAATGCTCCCTTTGATGAATCTTCCTTGTTTAGCCAAACTTTTAAAGAGATGCTCTCTCACAGTGAGCAAGATGGCTAGACCTTGTCTGCTGTAGGAATACATTTTTCTATGCCACAGAGATCCTTTTCTAGGAATCAGCATGGATGTATAAAGATGTGATTCCATAAGTCACAGGTCCTTTCCAGGACTAGTGAGGGGAAACTCCCCCCCTGAGGCAGTGTGAGATGTTCCAGTGGAAGACACAGCCCTTGGGACAGAGGTGACCTGTAAAACCAAGGGATTTTAGATCCCTTCTCAGATAAACCCTTCCAGCATTCCTGAAGGGATGCCCAACTGCTTTGCTCTGGAGACAGTAAGGGTATGCTTATCTTTCCACCCAAAAGCTTGAGAATTAATCACAAGTGACAGTTGGGTGCAAAAGATTATATCTAGAGGCTATTTCTTTCCTTGTTTGCAACTATGGCCAACCAAAAAGAACCCCCCCCCCGACATTACACCCACTCAGTGGGAGTTAGTAGCCTTAGAAATTCAAAAGCTGCTAGACAGCAGTCTCATCTAAGAGGTACCACCAGGCCAGAGATGATTCAGAACTTACTCACTGTTCTTTTTAGCGCCAAAGAATACAGGGGACCAGAGACCAATTCTGGATCTCAGCAAACTCAATCAGTTTGTGAAGAACTCCAAGTTCCAGATGGTCATAGTTCAGTCCATTCTGCCATTCCTATGAAAGGGTGATTGAATGTGCTCTGTCAATCTTTAGGATGTGTACTATCACATCAAAATGAACAGTTGCTCCTGAAGATATCTGTGCTATCAGCTGGAGGCCAGTTGCTATCAGTTCAGAGTCCTGCCCTTTGGTCTCACAACAGCACTCAGGGTGTTCAACAAGTGTATGGCAGTGGTTGGACCTCACCTGAGACTGCTTAGATATAGACCATTTTTATACCTTGATGACTGGCATCACCAACCATGCATCTCCTCGAAAAAGCCAGGGACTACCTGCTACAATGTTGCCACTCTTTAGGCATCATAATCAACTATGCCTAGTCTCATTTACTTTCTCTCCGAGTCTTGGAGTTTATAGGCGCCTGCCTAGACACCACCAGTCAACTAGCTTTTCTTCCCCTCAAGCAGAGTACAGTCTATAAGATGTCAAGTGGCATAGATTCTTTCTCATCCCTCTTGCCCAGCATGACTGATCCTTTATGCTTTAGGATCTATGGCAGCTGCTATTACCTTGGTCCCAAAGGTTCGATTTTGTGCGTGTGTTCTTCAGTAGACTGTAGCTGTTCAGTGGTTGATTCTTCAACAGCTGCTGTCATCACCAATAAAAATCTCTCAGATTTTCAGAAATTACCTGTTTTGGTGGGTGCAATTCAACAAAGTTTGTCAGGGATGTCCCTTTGTATTTCAACCCCCAGTAACCACAGTGACCACGGACGCCTCCCAACTGGGGTGGAGGATATTTCTCAGGCCAGACAGTCCAAGGCATGTGGTCACCAGTAGAAACCAATCTGCACATCAATTTCCTGGATATGAGGGCAGTCCTCTTAACATTGCAGGTCTTTCAAGACTCCTTTCCTCTGGGGATGATTGCTGTCTAAAAGAACAACATGTCTGTGGTTTGATACTTCAACAAAGAAGGGGGAACCTACCCCTTTTGTCAAGAAGGAATGAGTGTGTAGCAGTGGATGATCTCTTCTAACCACTTTCTTATGGCAATACACACTCCAGGGAAATCCAGTGTACTAGCAGACGAACTCAGCAGGTCTATTCTTATACCTCACGAGTGGTCTATCAATCATTTAGTGGCAGAGAGGATTTTACACTGACGTGGTCAAACTGCTACAATCTGTTTACCTCGCCCCACAACAACAAGTGCAGCAGGTTCTTTGCTCTGATCTCTCCTCCATGGAAATTACCAGAAGATGCTCTAGCCCATGCTTGGCCCTCCATTCACCTTTACACTTATCCATCCATTCCTCTAATCTCCAAAGTTCTTCAGAAAGCACTCTGGTTGAAGAGCAAGGTTATCCTTATTGCCCATTTTTAGCCTCGTCAGGTGTGGTTTCCCTTCCTTTGGTCTCATCTTCTATGTCCAACTTGGACACTGGACCCCAGTCCAGATCTGATCTTTCATCCCATGACATTGGTGCATCTGGACATTGTAAGCCTCAAATTAACTGCATGGTTTCTCCAATTCCTTTAGTAGTTGGACAGCTCAGGCTTTCCTCCCCAGTTCACCGGATATTACTATCATCCCATAAAGCCTCCATCAGGAAGACTTACAAGAGTAACTGGAAAAGGTTTTCCTGTTGGGCTGATCAAAGAAATGTGGATCTCCTTAATGCTCCTATTCCTGCTGTCTTGGATTTCCCAGCATCTATTTTTCAAGAGGGAGCTAGTTTTTCTACCATCAAAGTCCAGTGAGCAGCCATCTCATACTGGGGATAAAACTTCAGTGGCTTTATCTAAATTATGTAAAGCTTTCCTTAAAGGTACCTTTTGTTTAGGTATCCAGTTAAAGACCATATTTCACCTTGTGATCTAACACTTGTACTACAAAGTTTAACTCAGAGCCCATCTGAACCATCAGCCAAATCAGACCTCAAGTTTCTTTCTTGGAAAATGGCCTTTCTAGTGGCTGTTACTTCAGCAAGATGAGTGTCTGAACTCCAAGCACTCTCTTCAAATTTTCCTTATCTGATTTTCCATAAAGATAAGGTTACCTTATGAACTAATCCTTCTTTTTTGCTCAAAGTAGCCTCAGAAGCAAACATTTTACCTGTTTTCACAAGGGTGAATATATGCTTCATCTTTTAGATGTACATAGACAAGTCTATTTTTATCTCCATAGAACAGAAGACCTCAGAAAACAGGTCAGTTGTTTGTTTCTTTTGCCTCCAACAAATTGGGAAAACCGGTTTCCAAAATTACATTAGCAAGGTGGTTAACATATTCCCTCCCTCCTTCTCCCTTCCCTTTTCCTCTGGGAGTGACCTGATAGTGAATAAGGAACCTCTGTTCCAGGTTTGAGCCCCTTTCTTTCCTATTGGCTTTCCTTTAATACTGGTCCATAATTAGCTCTATTACTTCTGTGGCAGCAAACTCATTTCAGGTATTACAGGATTCTAGAGCATTATGGATAAAGGGTGGAGCTTGAGAGTGGGCTCCATCTAAATAAATGTAGCTCAGATGGATCCGAGGTCAGATTTGAGACCATCAATTGAGGAAGACTGAAAAATGTTAAAACGCCAGTCTTAATATAAATGTCTGGTACACTACCAGAAAGTTAAAACATTTTTTCCACTTGACTTTTTGATAATTTGTTTAGAAATTGTTATAAGTAATAAGTAACACTAAGGATCTTGTTTAGAAATAAACATATTTATGTTTGTTTTGATTAGTGGGTTATACAACTCATAGGTGATTATAGGTGATTATTAGGCTAATGACCACAGGTGGTCCTTTTAAGCCTAGCAACATTTCCCATTAATCAAACCCTGTACCTTGTATTTTTGAGGTAAGCACCTTAGCCATTATGCCAAGCCCCAGTTCTTACCCCATCTGTGGCAAGTCTAATCAAATGAGGTATTCTAAGTTAGTGTAGAATTTGCTGCATGATTACTAACTGCTCCATGTTTCTACGTATTTACACAATGTCACTGGAGGCAAAGCTCTCACATAAAAGTAATCCTAATGTCAATAAGTTTATCAGTAGTACACATGCTGCACCCATCACACACAATTCAAAGCAGACATCTGGACCCACATATCCAGAGGCACTTAAATGTAACCTTCCTAAACTACAAAAACCTCCTAGACAAAGTACACATAACAAATACCCTCAGCAGTCCGAAATGCACTCTTTTGAAACAACACCCACATCAACACATAGAGCCGTATCTCATGGAGCTTCTACCTCTAAGCCCATAAGGCAAGCCACCACACAATTCCAACATTCTGGTCATTGGAGACTCCACCGTGAGACACACTGATGACCCTCTCACCAGGCCGAGTAAGGAGAACCCTTTCTTAGTAGAGACCTAGTGATAAAATCTCCATTGAGACAGACTGCGCTGGATTTCATATTTGCATGTATGATTGTATGACATTAGGTTAAGTATGCTTGAAAGGTAGTGAGGTAGATGGTGGAACTGCAGAAAAGTTTTAGGGAGCCCCCCAAACAAACAATAAGTCTAATATACTACATATGGCTCCATGAGTAGAGTGCAGGGGTTTTATGACTTTCACTCATCAGTGTGATCACAAAAGAGCCCAGTGGCAGAACAAGATGGAGTTTGGAAAGTCCTAAAGCTCCTTAAA